>NC_052500.1:11538168-11543610 GCF_016617805.1 Bactrocera tryoni
TTTTGGGTACAAAAAATATAATAATTTGAATAAATATAAGATGAAGTATGACAAAAGTAAAGAGGTCACACAAAATTCTATTTTTTTAGATTTAAAAATGGAAATATAACAAAAAAAACTTAAAACTCATATGACTGCTTCACATGGATATGAAGAAAAGATAAATTCAATTTTAAGAATTTTTCCGCTAGAAAAGTAGCACTTTTAGCAATGTAAATTTAAGTATTTATAATTTTCAATCTTTATTTTCAAAAATAAAAAATTATATATTTTCTTGGTCTTAAGAGGGAAGCCTGCTCTTCAAAAATTATCTAAGAATATGTCCCCAAAGGTATAGATGGGAATTCGAAATATTTATGAAGCTAGAAGGGAAATAGTGACCGAGCGTCGAGCAGATATATTAGCGCTTGGGTAGAAAGCGAAAACTTTAGCGAGCGATTTCTCGGTTTTTTATTTTTACGATTTTTCTTAATCGGCGGGCAGGATAGAAAAAAACTAAACGTCGTATGGAATTGGGGCAAAGTTTATTGTCTTTGGCATTAAATTATCTTCTATTTAAACTAAAAAAAACTAAGAGAAGTCAAGTTTGAACATATTTTTAAACAACATAAAGTAAGTTTTTTTGGTCAACAACCACTTTTATCAAATTTAAAAAATTTGTAAAATTTTACACTTTTTTTTTGGGATTTTCTTAGTTTAACTAGAAGATAAATTATTAAAAAATATGAATCTCTTTGAATTTGTTGTTTTCGATAGAAATTGCGACTTTCATCTTGCCCGTCGTCCGACATATGCACATGCGAGGCAATTGCTTCCCAAAGACAGAATATCAAAGATTATCGCTTTAATCAATTATTGCTTTCCCTCTCAAAACAATTATAAAAAAAAAATGGATTTTTTGTGTTACCACAATCTGCCTTGGATTTCCGCAGAAAAAAAAAATGACAAATAAAAAGTGTTCTTAGAAACATTGGAAAGTGGCAAATCGATCAAACTGGTACAAATTACTGGTATAATCAAATGGAAATGGTATAAAAAGTTTTTAATAATGCAATTCCATACTTATCTGCAATGAGTATTCAATTTCCTACACCATATATGAACCGAGATATTTTTTCAAGTAGTTGGAAGAGAGATTTGAATTTTTCTAACTGATAGTAAAGCGGAGGACCTTACCTATAATAAAGAGCTCATACTTTGATAAACTTTCTTGCATATGTCTAAGAACATATTTTTTGGAGCACCAAGCGAAAGAAAGTTTAGAGCTTTTCTCAAGCACTCTAATATACACTTGTATTTAAGGGATTATATGGATTTACGGGTTTCAAAAATTCGATTTTTTTAATATATTATTAAATACTACAACACCTCTAGAATATTGCCCTAAATTTTTAAGTTGATCCGAATAATAGTTTAGGAGATACAGCCTTGAGAACTTGTGCGCTCGAGATTAGCTAAAAACACGTATCGGGTGATTTTTTAAGAGCTTGATAACTTTTTTAAAAAAAAAAACGCATAAAATTTGCAAAATCTCGTCGGTTCTTTATTTGAAACGTTAGATTGGTTCATGACATTTACTTTTTGAAGATAATTTCATTTAAATGTTGACCGCGGCTGCGTCTTAGGTGGTCCATTCGGAAAGTCCAATTTTGGGCAACTTTTTCGAGCATTTCGGCCGGAATAGCCCGAATTTCTTCGGAAATGTTGTCTTCCAAAGCTGGAATAGTTGCTGGCTTATTTCTGTAGACTTTAGACTTGACGTAGCCCCACAAAAAATAGTCTAAAGGCGTTAAATCGCATGATCTTGGTGGCCAACTTACGGGTCCATTTCTTGAGATGAATTGTTCTCCGAAGTTTTCCCTCAAAATGGCCATAGAATCGCGAGCTGTGTGGCATGTAGCGCCATCTTGTTGAAACCACAGGTCAACCAAGATGCTAACAAACTTTTTGTTGCCAAAAATGGAAGAACTGAACTTGGTTGACATGTGGTTTCAACAAGATGGCGCTACATGCCACACAGCTCGCGATTCTATGGCCATTTTCTTTGAGGGAAAACTTCGGAGAACAATTCATCTCAAGAAATGGACCCTGTAAGTTGGCCACCAAGATCATGCGATCTAACGCCTTTAGACTATTTTTTTGTGGGGCCCACGTCAAGTCTAAAGTCTACAGAAATAAGCCAGCAACTATTCCAGCTTTGGAAGACAACATTTCCGAGAAATTCGGGCTGTTCCGGCCGAAATGCTCGAAAAGTTGCCCAAAATTGACTTCTTCCGAATGGACCACCTAAGACGCAGCCGCGGTCAACATTTAAATGAAATTATCTTCAAAAAGTAAATGTCATGAACCAATCTAACGTTTCAAATAAAGAACCGATGAGATTTTGCAAATTTTATGCGTTTTTTTTTAAAAAAAAGTTATCAAGCTCTTAAAAAATCACCCGATATTTTTTCACTTTAGATGATCCTGTAAGGAGTTATCTTGCCAACGCATCTTTTTTCCGAGGGGTCACCGGAAATGGCGTCGCAATGGCCGAGTTTAAAATATTTTTTTTTTAATTTCTTTGTTCATAGTGTACGAAATTGTTGAAAAAAGACTGTTTTTATCTGAGAAAACCCATGTAACCCCTTAACGAGCTGAAAAATGGCATATCGAGGACAACCAAGGACTAGTTCAAAACGTCATTAAAAAATATTGAATATTAAATTTACCTAAGTTCATAGATTTGCTTTCGAAGTTTCCACTACATATTGGCTAAAATACAACAAATATAATCATAAAAAATTTGAATTGCATTTATTTAGTTTCTTTAGTCAAATTTTAGACAAACTTTTCTTAAAAACATGTTTCTTTTTGGTGAGGCTTATTATGTCACACTTTAACATAAGTGAAAAAGTACTCTAAAACACCTTCTAAAAATTCAAAAGTTCTTTGAAAAATTTAATTTAATTTTCTGCCTTTAAAATATAGTAGAATTTTACGAAAATCTTTACAATTTTATATTTAAAAAAAATATCTCTGCTTATATTCTTATTGAAACACCAATGTGCATTGATGGAAAACTTAATGCATTCTTTTTACAAAGTCTACTAACAGATTTGATAATTCTAGCTTAACATAACTCAGATGCATTATAAAGAGGGAAAAATAATCACTTTACACTTTTTAAATTTTTTCTTGAGCCTTATAATATTCTAAGATTTTCTGCAAAATCACTGATTGCTTAACCTAAAAATGCACCAACTTTCTTCACTTCTAATATTTTTTTTGCATTACGCACCACTTGTATTTAACTACATACAACAACAAAATTTTTGTTTATTTAATTAAATTTACCTCATAAGCTGCCACATCCTCCTTGCCATACAAGGGCACTGGCGATGAATTACGTGGTGCAAACATTTTACACAAAATTCGTAAAACATTGAACACAAAACTCTTTTTTGTAGCAAAAACAGCTAATTTATCACCATGAGCACGGGCGAGAGGAGTTAATGCAAGAACACAATACGCTCAAAACGTTGATTTCGACTTAATTGGAGAGAAATGCGAAAATCACGCAGAGATTTAATTGCGCTTGTCGGCAGCAGAGATGTGGGTGGTCGACGAGGTTGCTGTTGGCACTGAATGTTTTGCACAAACGAAACAGACGTGTGACTAATTTGGGTTGTATTTTTATTGTATACTAGGAGTTTGTTGTATACAAGGAGTTTTATTGCACACACTGAAAGTTTTTGTTTAAAAAATTCAATTTTTTGTAATTTTTTAGGTTTAATTTGCCAAATTGCGAAGCTTTGAAAGTTATTTTGTGAGCATTTTATCTTTTTTTTTGTGTTGTGCTTTTTAACGGTTTTCAGTTTCAGCTTCACAAATAATTATTTTTTGTGGTAAATTTTAATAAAACAACGAACGTTGTAGTGTTTTGTGGGCGTCTAAAGCGTGAATCAAGGGCGTATTTTTGTTTTTTTTTTGATGACTTTTTAACTTTTTTGGTGCAAATTATTTTTATAAAACGCTTGCGTTAAACTGTAATCAAATTTTGCTTCAAAAAATTGATTTTCAAATTTTTCCGATTCGATTGCGTTGCGCTGACTAGCGTTTCGATATTTTCGGTTTTCGATATTTGCTTATCGTGCTATTAAATATTTTTATATATCACTGATTATTTTTAATATTTCATATATTTTTTGAAAATTATTTTAACCACTAATTTGCACAAACAACTTGAGCACAGTCACTCCGAAGGTATGCAAACAGAAACACCTCTGTAGCTGCGGCGACTACAAGTCAAGGTCGCTTTGTTGCGGCGCGCGTGTTGGCAACTTTTAATAAAACACTGTAATATTCACTGTTTATCTCCAAGTTATCGCACACTACTGTTATTTCTGTACTTTTGTTGTTGTATGTGAAGAGTGAAATTGCAAGAAAAAACACAGAAAATTAGGCAACACTTGTACACGCTTACTAATTAAATAGCCAAACAACTGAAACGAATGTGGTTTCCTGCTTGGCAGCAGCAAATAATAAAAAGATAGTCGAGCAAATCGCAATTTAAAGTCACTACAAGCGCTTTTCGATGACGCGCTTTATTCGTAAATGTATTTTTGCACAATTTCAGTGGCAGCCGCGCGCGCTACTTCAATGCCTCATTTAGTCTCATGTATATTATAATGGCACAGATATTCACTAACTTTACTTTTATGTCACAACTTTCCAACAAATATTTTAATATTTCCACACAAATTAATTTAAAATTTAATTTCGACTTTATTCTAATTACTTTTTACGCTTCATTTTATGCTCGCTCGTTTCGCATCGATTTTATCTTTTTGAAATGCTTAATAACGCGGCTCAAATCAAACTGAATTGGCAGCGCGCGACGCGTTCACACAGCGCGTACCAGCGCTCTGTGGTAAAACAAACACAAAAGACAACTTTGCGCGCGCACAAATACACAAACGCGGCTGCGGCGTGCGGCTACGCTGTCACTCAATCAGGCAGCAATAATGCTGGCCAAGATGCAAAGCAAAAGGTGTAAAAGCGAATCAAAGTAACGAATCAAGCGCAAAGTCAAAGGCAAAAGCAAAAAGTCAACGCGTTTGCTTGCGCGCACTCAAGCGCTTGACGGCGCGGCGTTATAGCTCATTGAGTTTTTGAGTGCGCGGCGCGTTCAACGTCACCGCCAACGTCGCTGTCTACGCCGTGTTAGTCGGCGCATGACGCGCGCGCTTATAAATGTTACACGCGTAAGTGGCGGTCACCTGTTTACTTACAGCGCGCAAGCGGTTGACTTTTGTTTTTGCGGCTTGGCTTGCTTTTTCTTATTAGCCAAAGAAATATTTGACTGCCAAGGCGGCCTGTTTGTGGCTGCCGCTCACGTTGCATTTACATAAATAGAAAAGTCAAAGCGTTAAGGCGGAGGCGGCATTTTGTATGTTGGCT
>NC_052500.1:11543620-11594878 GCF_016617805.1 Bactrocera tryoni
ATTTTTACTTTCCGGACAAACCGTGTAACTTTGCTTTGATTTCTGCTATTTGACATCCGCTTTAAAATTGTTATCTGACGTACATTTGTCTATCGTTTGGTAGATGTTATCTGACGTCTACTTTTCATCCGCTTGAATGCTATTGCTTTCTATATAACATCCATTTCAGATACTAAGTTAACTGACATCCATTTACCAGCTGTTATCTCAAGTCTAGCTAACATCCATTTGTCAACCGTTTGACGACTACTTCTGACATCAGTTTGATACCTGTCATCTGACGTGCATTTGTTATTTGTTTGATTGCTGTTAGCTGACTCCCATTTGACAGTCGTTTAAAAACCACACCTGACATGAATTTGACAGGAGCCAACTGACGTCCGTTAGACATTTATTTGACAACTGCCATCTGACAGCCATTTGACATCAGTTTGATAACCACAGCTGAGAGCTATTTGACGGCCATCCGACGTCTATTTCACGGCAGATATAGATATCATAATTATGGCGACTGTGGCAGGGACGGGCTAGAAACAGTTTGCGCCTGTGGCAGCTGCGAGGTATCTAGTTAAGGTCTGACTTTATAGTGGTGTGGTTCTTGCTCCACTGAATCACACCGTTCAAATATGTGGAATTTTCATGGTAGTGGGTATTTGAAAGTGTGGAGCAAGGAGTTATACCAACCGTACCGAGGCTCGGCTGGAGAGTTTTAAATAGCCCAATCTCTATAAGAGCTTAGGGTCCATTTGACAACTTCCATTCGACATTCATCATTGGATTTCAGTTAGATTCGTTGCCAACTAAACAGAAATTCTGATATGTTTAAGTTGGCGGGTGTTCAATTCTGGAGGGTGCTACTGCTTGACTCTTTGAGCACTGACTTAATTTTCTATTATATTGTGCTCAATTTTTGACTAGCCAAATTTTTTTCAGATGAAAATTGAAGCTATTTTTTGTAGATGGTATGTAACTTTTGTTTTCTTTCAAATACACCCGCCACACAAACTAGGCCAGCGCTAATTAAACAATCTTCGCAAGCAGAAAATCTGAAATTCGTTAAAGCACACAGCCACACAATGCAACTAACGAATTAGAAAACAGACTAGCTACAGAAATTTTACACGTTACTAAATAAGCAAGTAAACAAATTAATAAAGATAAATAAATAAACCGAGAACTTTTTACCAGCGCAAACTATTCGCCAGCCAAGCGATAGAAATGGCTCCAACAAAGGGCTCACCGCGCTTCATCTCGTGCCTTTCGCATGTTGCCACAAGTTGCACAGCGACTTTTCACTATTCATTGAAATTTAGTTTGCTTGCGTTTGCTTTTGATTTGCGTGCATTCGCAGCGCGGCGAAAACTTTGCTAATTTCAATTACAGAAAATGATTGAATGAAATGTTGGAAATAAATAAACAACAAGTTGCCACTTTGTTTTTTAGCAACTTTCTAAACCAGCGCCAACAGCGGCAAGCAGTCAACGCCACACGCAGTCAATATGCGCATTTGAATGATCTGGCTGCACTACCTTGCAGCTGCCCCAGTACAGGGGGCTAGTTCACTGCAATTTGCAGAAAGTTTCGGTATTAAAATTGTAGCTGAATTATATAAGTCAATTTAGAATGTTGGCTGCATTGGAAAAGCGCAAAGAAAACGAACATAAAAAGCTGTAATAGCTAAAGTTTTGACTTTTGTTGCGAAATGCATTAAGAATGCACTAACACAAACACACACTCACATACACTAGAGTTGCTCTATTGAATCACTTGCTAGTGAGTACGTCAGAGTGTGTCAGGAGTATCAAAGGATTGTAGCGTTTCATTTCTTTATTCAATGAAATGTCAAATGAAGGAAAACTGAAAGTTGTTTGTGTAAATATGGTGAAAGATAAATTCAAAAGCTTTCGAATTGTTCAAAAGTATGTGCAAGAGTTGCTGGAAGTTTGCTGTTGTTATTGCGGGCTAAGCGGATTTCAGCGAAAATTTATGCAAAATAGTTCTTACAACTAAGGCAGTAAATATTTGATGTCGAGGAATGCTATAATTTTGCCAGATTTATGTTTTTTATAGCTCGGTGAAAAATAAACTCTGAATTGTCATCGATCATCAGCTAGCACAAATGGATCGTAAAGAATTTTATGCTTTATCTCATGAACTTAGATCATAAGCAGTGGTATGCTCATCGCTTTCCGGCGCTGAAGTATTTAGTCTCTCCGAAAATTGTTCGATGTCACAGGAATATTTTTGGTTTTCTTTAGATTCCCTTAGGTTTCGAGATATCTATTTGAATTTTTGTATAAACGCTTTTCTATCCAAGAAGCTGCTTAGTTGTCGAAACCGTCAATATTAACATATAGCTGTCAACTGGTCGTCCATGTATGAAAAACTTTTATATTTTACAAGACATCTTCACGAAATTCGACATTGACTATTGTGCTAGACAAAGCCTTAATCACCAAAGAAATTATTTAGATCAGACCACTATAGCATTTAGCTGCCATACAAACTGAACGATCAAAATCATGTCCCTGTATGGAAACGTTATTCATATGACAAGATATCTTCATGAAATTTGGCACAGATTATTGTTTATATCAAAGTTATAATCTCCGAAGAAATTGTTCAGATCGTATCACTATAGTATATAGATGTCATATAGCGTATAGCTGTCATACACACTGTTCGATAAAAATTAAATCCTTCTATGGCAAACTTTTGTAAATCACAAGATATCTTCACCAAATTTTTCATGGAGTATTGTCCAAAGCAACGTTATAATCTCCTTTCAGATTATTCAGATCGGAGCACTATAGCTTATAGCTGTCATACAAACAATAAAATAACATATCGAACAAAATAAAGACGCAGATCCTTTTATACCCTTTATGGAATAAAAAATACAATTATAAAGAGTATTAAAGCATCGGTGCACTTTACATTAACAGATTTTTCCTTGTTTTTGTAAGATTTCTTTTGAATAGTGAAAACTTAAAGAAGACTTGTTAGAGCATCACAGAAGGCCTCACTATTAAAGAACGCATGCTGTAACTTAGTGAAATTGACCGAACTAGTTGCCACATTTTCCACATCAATAAGTACAAAGCAAAGTCTAAACATCTGCAATATTTCTTCACAAAAATAAGAATAATACAATAAGTTAAAAAAGGAAAGAAATTGCAAGAGTAAGCAACTGCTGGTATGAAACGGCAGCAGTGGAAATAAAAGAAATAAAACGCAAATGCAAATGCAGCAGTGTCATAGCTTACGGAAAACGTGTGCCATATGCACACCGGCTACAGCCGTAGCGACGTGGCAACAAAAATTTCCAATAAAATGTAAAATTAAAATGCGCTCCAGCGGCGTCAAAACGACACAAGGCGCCCATATGGCAGCAAAATGCACCGCGGTGCAGTGGGGCGTATGAGTAACATGCCAGTCGGGCATAAAATGTCACGCTCGATCGCTTTAACGGAACTACAAACTATGCAGTATTGAGAAATAGTAGAGAGAAATAAAAATTTTCACTTTTAAATATTGAAGGCAAATAAAAAGATATTCTCGAAATTTGAAGAAAAGCAAAAATTTTAAAACTAAAGATTTGACTTGATTTTTGTATCAGTTTGAGGTGGAACATTTGCAGCAATATCCATTAAAAAAGACAGAGGTTTTGGTGCAGCTGAGCTTTAAATGCTCTATAAATCTGTTATAGATAAAGCATTATAGATTTTATCGGTTGAACTACCTTTTTTCAAGTGCATCCTAAATTATATTCTTGATTCCAATATTGCACCAAGCTATTTCAGCTGATCTGTGAAATAATCTGGTCTTCTTCTATGTAGAGCGACAGCTTCTCTTCAATTTGAATAAATGATATGTGTATCTCTGTTCCTATTTCGAATTTTTTATCGAAAATATCGATCAATCTGTGAGATATATTATAGAAATTTAGAAAGAGTTCTTTTCTATTAATAGTTGGCTATGACAAAAATGGATCGAATCGGATCAATATTTCCCTTAGTATCTATATTCCTAATAAAAAGATTTTCGAACTTCCGGCTGACTTTATAACGTATCTTTAAGCCTAAAATGCATGCATAAAATCGAATGAAAACTGGCCTTAGACTAATAAATAAACTCTAATAATCGAGCCCCGGCTCATGTTTTGCAGATCCCTTTCATATTAACTTCAGCTTCTTTAAGATTTACCTTACTACGGATATTCTTAAGGACTTCGGCGTAGCTATTACTTTCTGCTGGATTTATAATTACGCCCTCTGATTGTCTATTATTTGCTCTCTTACTTGAAGCTCTATTCCACTCTTGTTGGCTCTCTTGCGTTTTTATGTAATTCCTCTATAGTTCCTTCTTTTGCGTCGATCTTCCTTGTTTTTCTTTTCGCCACTGTCCATCCTTTTTTTTCGTTGTCGCACTGTTTCTCGAGGCTCCACAGGCTTTGTCGCGCGCCGCTTCGTAATGGATCTACTTAGTTGTCTCCATATTTTCACATTTTCTGCGATGAGCCGATGATTTTATGCGGTAACTTTTGATTACGTAGAAGAGTTCGTCTAGCTGTGCCGTTCGGCTCTTACCATCAATGCTGCCTTTCTTCTGTTTTGCCATCGCCATCTTCATTATTTGCACGATATCCTTACACTTTTCTAGGGACTCCTGAGTTTTGAGGTCCTTCTGGGGTGGCAACTGGGGTGCTCTTCCATTCTCCCTGTTTTGCTGGTGATGTTTTTGTGGTCGGAGTTTCCTTTGAGGCTGTGTTTCCTCCAATTTTTGTCCAGTTGTTTTGAAGTGACGGTGACTATGGGGGTTGTAAGTATCCAACTACTTCTACGGAAGTCGGTCCCTTATTCCTCATCTCGGTCATATTTATTTTGTTGTTCTTTCTGTTGGGTTTTTTGTTGTTGTTGCGGTGTAATCATTTTGTTCCAATGGGTCTCAGCTTCAAGACGCTATCTCCGCACGTTGTAGCAGTTGCCCTTTGTGAACCCCGTGGTTATCTATCCAAGCAGGAAGGTCACGCGTGGGTTGACATAAGTCCCTATGGGAGCTGAAGTGCAGAGACAGGTTTCGGGCACGAACCTGGAGCTCGTCTCAATGGAACCTGTGCGGCCAAAAAAATATGGCGACGTGCATTGAACGTGCTGAAAGACCTGCCAGAGTTTTAACGAGACGGAAATGAGAACTGTATTAGCCTGCCAGCGATTTCGGTAAGATGTTATTCTTACCTACCGAGGTGACGAAATACTGCCCTCACCATCCGTTCGTCAAACTGATCCGTTTCGGGTTTACAGTACGCCATAATCAGAATTTTACTGGCCTCAATTTTAATGGGCGCTTGCTCAGAGCTTTCTTCGTCGTCTGTAGACGTTTGGTGCTGATCGCTGTATGGTTCCCTATTCACTTTGTTGCCTCCTCTCTTGGGTAGGTTCTCTCTCGGTGCGACCCCGGTGGGGGTTGTGGACATTTATTTAAAGGCGGCGTCTTTTTGCCTTTTCACCAGAGGTTCATGCAGCATCATGAGCGCATGAGGCGTTTTGAGTCATCCCTCCTCTCCTGTAGTTCTTGGTCGGGAGCTGCGTATTACTTTTCGTAGCTAACATACTTAGCATAGAGAGTCCACTATACGCCGGCTGTGACCTGAGTAGTAGCCTGAGCTCAGCCTTACCTCCGAGATCTTTGACACCAATTATGATACACATGCAACATGTTGCATAAACGGTAATAGCGATTAAAAAAGTATATACTTTCAGTTATATAAATATTTTGCAGTTGATGAACTCTGCTCTTTAAGTTTTTGTTGTGATAAATATTCTCTGTGAATTTTGTTGTTGGCGCTCGTTACATTGTTTAATTGCGCCGATTCATGAATAAACTAGTCGGACATGTCAGGCCAAAAAGCTAAGCAAAGAATACTGGTGAATAAAAAATCACAAAAGCAAAATTGTGTGAAGGCGCAAAGCAAAGAAGTCAGAGAAGAAAGAAAAAGGGAAGCGCCGCGAAACAAAAGGTGCCGTCAAAAACCAATTTAAGAAGATAAATACGCTGCAAACTGCATTTTAATGATGTACTCACTAAATGTGGCCACACTGGCACAAGGCGGCAATGCCAACGCCATCGCCATCGACGCCGACAAGCGCAAATAAGAAGTGCGGCAGCAGGAAGCCAGGAACACAATTTTGTTGTATGTATGAGTGTATTATTGTGTATGTGTATTAGCGTTTGTGTGTGTAGCTGTGTTGGCAGCGTGTAGCAGCAAGTCAGCCAACGAATGAACGAGCGAAACATTTGTAATCATTTACTTTGTTTCGCGTTCTTTTGCCGCCGGCGGTCGCAGTTCAGCTGTGTGTTGGCAGCGTGTCACCGCCGCGCAGCGGCAACTGCGAGCGGCACCACGACAAACACAAACGCCATTTGCTGTTTTGCGCTGCCTTTTCCACTACTGCTGCGGGTGTATGCTTTGTTGTTATTGCTGTTGCTGTAGTGCAAATTGTTACAAATTGACGCTGCGTGCATTGGCAGAAATGAGCGATGTCCGCGTTGTTCCCTGCAATGGCAGCCAGCGCGGTAGGAAGTCACTAATATTACATAATATAGTTGGTTAACGTGGTTATTTAGGTGCGTCTGTGTGCGTAGGTATGTGTGCATAGCGGCAATGTGTCAAAAACTCATCTGCATGGTAATTGCATTGCATGACAGCTGTAGAGAATGTTGTCAACCGCCGCAGGAGCCGTTCTGTCGTTATGTTGCACTGTATAATAGAGGTGAACTTTTCTTTGTGTGTATGTATGTGTTTTTGTGTTCACATTTGCGTGCTGTATAAGTGCTTGGCTTGGCGACAAGGCGTTACGTCGTTATTTGAAATTTAAGGCAAGTTAACGAATTTGAGGCGAACCTCCATCAGCGTTGTTGCATAGATGTGTACGTGTGTGTGTGCGTATGTGGCTTTGTGCGTTATTTCACTATGTGTTAATGAAGCAAGACGCTCAGCGAGTGCGGCAGCATTTGATCGTCTTGCAAGACCGCGCTTTTAAGAACTGTGTTCTTAGAGTGTTTGGGTATGCACCGAAACAAGTATGAAGCTATGAAGTATTCAACATTTAGCAAATTAGTAAGAAGTAAGTTTTAGAAATGGTCTCTAAAATATTTAAAGCAGTTTGCTCTCTTCACTTTGTAATTTTGGTGTGCTTTTACAATATTGCTGGCAAATTTCATTTGCTTCACTAGTCAAGTAGATTTGCAAACACTGCAAGGTATAACTGTATTGTCAGAGAGCTTTTGTTTAAGCAAAAGAAATTTAATTTCCACATCAGAATTATTTATATAGTCTTATTTGTTCGACATCAAATATTTCTTAATTTTCTCAAAATTTAAATTTTAATGGAAGTTCCTAAACTTCCTGGCATTATTCTTTCTGACACGGTTAGGTAAATAATATAATATATTTTAAAATCTTTTCAAACACCTATTTTCGGAACAGTTGATCAGAAAATTTGCATTAAATAAGAAAGCATGTAGATTCATGAAATAATTTATCAATTTTTTCCTCCTTCAAATAGTTCTCTGACATAGTTTTTGGGAATAAAACATTTCATGCAACCAATGGGAAAAATATATAATATACTAAATTTAGCGCTCTTCAAAAAATGCCTTCTTGTCTTTTTCCATTACTTAGAAACTGATAGGCAGTTACACTTGTGCATCAAAGGTTCTCAGCATTCATACAAGTGTCTTATACATTATGTGTTGCTCATACGCCATGGTGTACTGCATGAATACCTACATATGTACAGTATATGTATATTTTGGTTAGGGACATCGGTCTAAAATTTTTGTTTTTTTTCTCGCCAAGAAGCTGCTCATTTCTCGGAACCGCTGATATCGGACCAGCTTAGCATATAGCTGCCATACTAACTGAACGGTCGAAATCTGGTCCATGAGTGCGAAACTTTTTTATTTGAAGAGATATCTTCATGGAAACTTACATAGACTATTATAGAAGGCATTGTTATAATATCTGAATAAATCGTTCGAATGCGATGAGCAGCACTACAAACCCACCGAACAAAATGAATTTCCTGTATACAAACCTTTTTTGTGAAGAGTATTCAAGCTTCGCTGCAACCGAAGTTAACCTTTTTTCTTGTTGAAAATTATTTTCAACATTTTCTCGAAATAATTTTCAATAAGAATATTGACGTGGCACCCATGACATAAAATTACCCGATTAGCTAACACTAAAAATCTCAGTCGTCAATCAATTAGGTAGCTGCAAGCAAATGTGTATGCTCTCACATGATTTGTTTGTAATACCTTACCCGCCAATCATATAGTTTCAAATGTTGTAAATCAGCCTACAACCATTTCCCATTCCATTTTTTAATCTAATATGTCGCATATATAATATTCTTCTAAAAAGCAACAAAACCGGACTATGTTTTTATACCCTCCATATATCGAATATTATGACTTTAATACTTAAGGCGCATTTTATGTCAAAACATTATAACAAGCCAATTCAAAACTCAACGGCCTACCGTAGTAAAACACATTTTTTGGCAATATTCCTTTGTTTGTTTTTTTATTGAACATAACTCCCTTCAAGATGTTTAACTGATTATAGCGTTTCGATGCCATTTTTGTAGTCCGATATGTCCTTTGCTTCAAAATAGAGTTTAGTTTCGGCGATTATTATTCTTTTGATATATTCGTCGGTAATAATTTCTTTTGTGCGTACACTTAGCCGTCTTCGGTGCTCATTTCCCCACGTCTAAACTTAGCATAAAAATTTTTGATGGTTGATTTTCCTAAGGCAGAGTCCAAAAGCTCGTCACCAAATCTCTAACCGATTTCAAAGAAATTTGGTACGTTACACTCCTCCAACATTCTAATGTTATCGTGTGAATATAGGCGAAATTGGACAACAGCCACCCTTACTTCCAATATAACACAATTTTAAATTCTATTAGAAACTTTTACTTTCCAATACACAAATCAAGAATGAATTAATATATCAGGAAATAACTTTGCGCGAATAGCGCGTTTGAGGTGTGCCATTTTATGATTTAAAATTGCCTGAACCGAACCAAAACTTCTCAAACTCCTAGGCACTGAATATGTGAACCCAGTATAGTAGTTATATTTGACTTTTTACCGAAAGTGTCTGTCAATGTGTGAGATATATCATTGGAATTCAGATAGAATCCTTTTCACAAATTTCATTGGTGGGTTGCGTGGCATTTTTTGAAAAAATTTCAAAATGGAGCGAATTTCTTCATTATTTTCATTCATTTTTGAAAAGCGGTAACTTTTCTTCAATTTCCCCGAATTCAATTAAAAGAAGCTTAAAATCTCACTTTTCCAACACTATATGGTATGATACAATGTGATCGGTAGCACTGGGGATATACATATGTAAGTATATTGACAAAATACGAAAAGACTTTTTCGACTACATAATAATGAAGGCTATAAAAGTGTTGCCTACATTTAGGAGCATTTTACTTTCTATCAAAGTTTCACACCCATTACGTGGAAATTAACGTCTTGACAAGTTATAGGTGACTCTTTACCGAAAGTATTTGTCAATGTGTGAGACATATCATTGGAATTCAGGTAAAATCCTTTCCTGAAAGTGGTATGTCTGTGTATCAAAGATTGGTTGAATCGGTTCAATACTTCCCTTAGTCCCCATATACCTAATGTAAAGATTTTCGAAGTACCGTGGGACTTGAGTTATCTTAATAAAATTGAGAGAGCGTGTCGGGTAAAAACTCGCCATTGAACCATACAACTAACAAGCCTTGTACTTGAGGGTTCTTCCCTTGCGTTTATACATGCAATTTGCAAGAGTTTGAAATCTACGGTTATGCCCGGACTCAGCTTTTCCTTACTTGTTTAATTTGTGATGGATAAGTTGATATTGGGTATGAGGACTTTTGTGCTTAAGACTCTGCCTACACCACAAAAGTCACTCAACATTTAAAGAGGTGAATTCGAAAAAGTTTGTTAGAGTGTATAATGGTTAATGCGTGAGAACTGTTAATGCCCTTATGTGAAGATGTTTTTATGGTTATCGCTTGGTACGATGCATAAAATTGATGAATTCCCTTTATATCTTTCCCTTCTCCTTCTTGTCATCATTTCTGCAAAAAATAGGGATTTCACTCAAACGGATCAGCTAAAATAATACTATCTAATTCTAATCTATTTACTTGTATGTATGCAAACGTTTTGCTTGAAATTAGTTACAATACGTATACTTACATATGTGTAGATTGATATCTGCTTTGTACATTAGTATGAATGGCACAAACGATTTCTCCTTTTTTAAATCCCTCGCTTTCCTTTTTTGTTTCCTTATTAGCTCCATTAGAGCCTTTTCACATATCTCAAGTGTAAATAATTATTTTTCATGGCATTTTAAATGCTGCACTGCATTTCTGCCTTAGGCCAACAACAGCACTGAGGTGCATGGAGATGAGCAGCAAAGCGGAAACAATGATAGCAAGCAATAAGAAAGTGCACAAAAACCAAAAACAAAAATATACAAACCGACAGAACAACGAGTAAAGTAAACAGCAGCTTGCAACATTATGCCTGCCACTTGAAAAGTTGGTAGAAAGTGAGGAGCAATGGAAGAGTGAAAGTTGGCAGTGGCAATTTTCCTAGCGATCCAAGGCGTTGATGCTCTAAATGCACATGTTTCTATGTGCATGTATGGGTGGGCAGCGATGACTGAAGGAGTAGACGAAAAAGCTTGCAACACCAAGAAAAGTGCAATAAACATGAGCATATTTGGAGCAAACGAGCCGAAAAAAGGCGAAAACAAAGCAAAATGCCAGCCGACAGCTCAACTAAAGTGCCAACAAGTCAAGTCAGCGCTGTCAGTGTGTTTAGACTTCTGGGCTGCGGGGTTAGAAGCAGCAGCAAATGCCACAACATTGACGCTGGCTGCCAACCTGCATGCGCTGCACACTATTTTGCATGTATGTGTGCCTCAGCATGGCCACTTGCATAAATCATCAAATTTAAATATGCCCCGACAAGTCATAATGTGTTGGGAAATTTAGTGCAACAATTTTCTTCAGCTTTTTTTCCTGTAAAATACGCAAAGTTCAACCACTTGCACACACACACGCATGCGCCAGCGTGTATTTATAGGTGACAATAGAGCGGTTGCTTGCTGCACAAAAACAAAACTTGCTGACTCGGGCGCAAATCTGTCCACGAGCAGGAAAATTTTAAAGTACTTGAAGATGTTACAAATTCTCTGTGGTTTACACGAATGTGCTTGTGGCCATGCAGCTTGCAACATCTATGTAACGCTCGGCATGCAAGTTGCAACTTGCAACCGGTGTTGTGTGCGGCTGCTTGGGTTCTGTGGCAAGTAGCTGTCTCGTGTGCGCGCATATGCGCTGCCAGTTGAGGCAACCACACGGCATGTCGTCACCCACCAATACACATACAGCAAATGGTGGTACACCAACGCGGTGACGCTGTGGGGTCATTTATGTCGAACATTTATGGCACAACTTTTATTTTTGGATTTTTTACTTTTTTGTGCTTCTCTCCTTGGGATTTATGCTTGCTGTTCTTGGGGGTCTTATGGTAAGGACTCACTTGTAGATATATTAAATCGTTTGTATACATGTAGCAGTGTAATAGCAGAGGTTCTTTTCTTTAAAGCTTTCGCGATAACTTTTATATTCAAAATGTTTGGCTGAAAAATACAAAATTTCAGCCTTAAGCAGCTGCCAATAAATCTAGTTACTGGAATATCGGAGACCGTTTGTCTAAGAATAATATAATCTATAAAAGCGTTGCCAACATTTAGGAGCATTTTACTTTCTATCAAAGTCTTACACCCATTGTATAGTAATTAACGCCTTGACTTCCACAACCTGTAAAAATTTAGCTTAAATACCTGTCTACAGTCACAATTTAGGACTATTGTGGAGACTTGTTATCTAAGAAAATCCAATTATCCATTTTAACGGTCTTTAATGTTTTTCGTTGTATTCTATTGTGGCTGCGTCTGCCCTTAGTTGTCGGAGAAAACTTATAATAATAAAAAATTATTTAAAATAATGCAAACTATGACTTCGCTTACATTTAGGAGCATTTTAATTTTATCAAGGTCTCACACCTATAGCTAGATCTAATAGCTAGAACTATTAGTGTGAGACTTTGGCAAAATTAAAATGCTTCTAAACCTTCCTTTACTTCAGATACTTGGAATTTAGCTTAAATGACCGCCTATAGTCCTAAATAGTGTTGCAGAGACTTTTTATATAAGGAAATCCAAATATCGATTTTTAGGTCTTTACTATTTTTTGATGTATTTTATTGTGGCTGCGTCTAACTTTAGCTGTTGAATAAAAATTATAATAATGAAAAGTAGTTAAAAACCAGTACAAACTATGACGTTGCCTACATTTAGGAGAATTTTAGTTTTTAGCAAAGTTTCACACCATCAGCTAGAAATTAAGGCATTGACTTCCACCACCTGTAAGAATAAAGCTTAAATAGCTGTCTAAAGTCATTATTAGGGCTGAGTACAAATTTCGGAGACTTTTTGTCTAAAAAATCCAAATATCGATTTTTATGGTCTTCAATTTTGTTTATGTATTTTTTGTGGCTTTAATTGTTTCAAAAATAATATTAATTACTAACTAAAATAATTGCCTACATTTGGGAGCATTTTAGTTTTTAGCAAGCTTTCACACCAATAGTTTCAAATGATCGTATTGACTTTCACTACGAATAAGATAAAGGTTGTAGTGAAAATGTGAGACCACTGGCGTCTTACTGGAAGTTAGTTTGATAATTTTAAACTTTTATCTTTCTAATTTGTGTGATTAACATTAAAGAGTCTGACAAAGCTCAAGATATTATAATTTGCTATATCCTTCTAAGTATATGCCCACTTTCCCACGAAGTATGAAAACCACCCAGTTATCTTCAGAATTTTATTCCACTGAGAAATTCTAAACCAAGCACTGTAACCCACCAGCATCAAATAGCGTAAACTTTCAGCAGTTGTAAGCGCAAACCGCCTACAAGCCGCTCGTGTGGCATGCACTCACTGTTGCAACGTTTATCCTCACACAACTTCGGTGCAGCGTCACCACCTGTTACACCACGTTAACCATTATCAGCACCCACGACACCACCACTGCCGCTACTTCAGTTAAGCCCACTGTAATGGTTGCTACAGCGCTTCATTCCCCACACACCCAGCCACATACACCTATACATAAACATTAACATGAAATGACAGCCAATTCCCGCTTTGAGCGTGCTCTCCTCACCGCCGCGCCCGTCATCATTCACCTGACCATTTACGACATCTTAATGCATTCTTTATGATTTACTACACTTGAAGCTGCATATTCTTGTTGAAGATACTCGTACTTTGCTTCTTGCAAACATACTTTTAGGGCTGATAGGGATTTACATGCAGTTCACTCATGTAGCCGCATTTCTTCCGGGCTCCTGTAAGTCCGTGAGTCTAAAGGTCCGCATTGTACTCGCAAGCACCTCTAAGCTACTAAACTATTATTCTCATGCTTTTCATATTACCTAAGCATTCTGTGATTCAGCGCTGTTGCATGCACAGCCACAAGCAGTGTGTGGGTGCGTGTGTTTGTGTGTGAGTGGGTATGCGGGCAAAGTCTTGATGAATTATGCGTCCTTTGGGTATTTAAATTGAGGTTTTTAGGATATTTTCCGCAGCTCAGTGCGCCCTGAAGTGCCATACAGTGGTGGAGTGGTAGAGTGCAAGCAACCGCTATGCGCTCTGATTTGCTCTTTACTTGTGTGTTTGCGTGTAAATACAAGAGAGGATGCAAATATTTTTGTTTGACTGTGTATCCCGTTGTGTCTTCTGGCGACTTGTTATTAAATATGCTGTTCTAGTCGTACATTTATCTTCCTCTGCTGCTACTTCTTCGTATGCTGCTCGTGTCGAAGTGCCTTTGAGGGAAATTGCAAATTCGCGCTGCGTTCGCTCGTATGCATGCAAATGAGTGAAATTAAGGCCAATGAGGTGTTTGTTGCTGAAGCCGAGTGTGTTACTCTTGCACTCTTTCGCAGGCGTTGGGTGTGTTTGTGTGGTGAATTACTTTAACTTCTGAAGTCAGTATTATAAAGTTAAAAGGTGAAACAATTTTTTATTTGTGACAGCCTAGAGGAGACAATGTGTGTGAAAAGCTTTAAGTAGCCTATAAATCACTGCCATATATCAGTTGCATCATCAGCATTAAATTGAATGAGTGTGGTACTTTTTCATTGACAGAGACCATAATCAAATATTTAGGAGACATTTTAACATTTAAAATATTTCAATCTAAATTTTCTGACAATATCAACTGTGCTACCGACTTCCTTCCATTTCTTTAGTAGCTTCTTTTTTATATGGCATTTACCACAATTGCCATAAATGTGTGGCCTACATTTAGGCATACTTGCTCATAAAATTAGCGAAGTCGCACACCTAATGTAAAAATACTGCTTTAAAGGTACTGGTATTTCACTTTGCGATTATTATAAATGCTTGAAAGGTTTTATGAATAGTGTATCAAAATGGCACATCAAGTGCTAATTGAGCCCGATAGGCCTGCACTCCTACCTACTCCTTAAATGGTATAAAGTGGTAATAAGTATTTCTTCGATTCGTATAAAAAATAACATCTGATCAAAATTGACTCTTCAATGGAAGGGCTTTCGATAATCATCACAAAATATAAAATGTACAAATTTTTCGCCTATTATAATACAAATTCTTTCCTTTGTCTTCAAAATAGACTTTAGCGCCAATCCGCGAAACATTTTGCATAAGCACTTATTGGGATGGCCTTCAGCCCCTTTAGCGAATAGTGTTTTACCTCTTTGATCGCTTGAAAACGGGCTCCATGGAGCGGCAATTTCAGTTTGGGGAACAATCACGCGGAGATAAGTCAGGGAAATACGGTGATTGATAGATGGTATTCATTGCGTTTTTGGCTTTGAATTCGGTTGCAATCGTACGCTTTTGCAAAAGTTCAGCTTTATCGGGTTGAGTTGAGCAAGAACGCGTTTCATACCCAAAATATCCACCAAAATCATGTGAACAGCTCTCTTGCCATCTCTCGTGCACCTGCCTGACAATTTTCAAGCACCATTTCTTTAACTGTCTTAATATTTTCATCAGTTGAAGAGGCCAAAGAGGTCAAAGATCTCTCGAAATTTGGTTAGAAATACAAATTTTGAAGTAAAATCTGTGTTTGATATTTTTACCCATTGTGAAAATGACAACGCACTACGGAGGTGTTCCGACCCAAGCAGCTGATGTAGACAAATTGACAGCACTCATATATGGCATAGTAATTAAGAACAGTCCTACCAACTTAGCATACATTCTTTTGAAATATCATTTACACGAGGAAATTTAACTACAATTTTCGGATGCTTTTTTGTCACAATTTACATATTCGATTTTTTTTCAAATTTCAATATTTCTTCATATAATTTTTCTCTTCTTAAAACATTGAATTTCCAGAGATTTACTTCGAAAAGAATTAGAGAAGTCAAAGCTAATTTTAAATTGTTTATAGAAAAGTGCAAACGCCGTTTTTGTATAATAATAATCTTATCAAAAAGTACTGCTTGCTTTCAAAAATATATTGATTAATAAGTACATTTCCTTTATCCTTCATACTGAAATGTATTCTTCGTATACTCTGCAACTTTCTCTACTCTTGCTATTCCTAAATACAAATGTGTCTATATATGTATGTATTTTTCTGAAGGTTCTTACGAAGATTGATTATGTGGCAACACAAATGCCATTTTCTGTGTTAAAATATTTTCTTTCTATATACTCTTACTGATGTGTGTGTGCACGATGTATTGTATAGGTGTTTGTAAGACCTTGCAAGCATAAATAACAAGTTCTCTTTGTGTGGCTACCGAAAGAAGCTACAATGTGTCTTGTATACGTATGACTGCAATAAATTATGCCGTTATATTTGAACAAACCCACACGCCGAAGAAAGCACTCAATTTTATTAATAAACAAATCATATATGGTCGCATGTGAGGTCACTAGTAAGTAAGGAAATATGTATTCACAGTAAGCAGCATTGTATTAAATGACTTATACAGTAGCTTGAGCTTGGCTAAAAAATTTATAAATGTAAGAATATGCAAGGTAATGGTGTTTTGTAGATTATTTTTCAACACTACGGAGAAAAGGATACTTCGTATGCATAAAAATAAGTGTAAAGCTACTTTACTTCTCAGATGTACATATATATGTATGTACAATGTACATATGTATATACATATGTATATGTCAATTAGCATCCCATGTTAGACTTCAACCTAACACTATACATTTATATTATTTTTTTGTAGCGTAAATTATTTCATTTAAGCAAATAAAGCTTGGGTTTTCTTTCCTCTTTAACTAAACTTCATTTGCAACTTTCTTAATTATCCGCTTTAAACCCATTCGAATTTAAGCTCTTAATATATGTATATTACTCCATAACGCCGCTACATATTTCTAGGTTAACAAATTTGCAATAAAAATCAAAAAACAATCTGACGTTCATTCATTTAGCGAGCGGTAGTCTCATCTATTTCTGCTGGGCACGGAAGTGAGTGACGACGAAATCCTTCTGGCAACTTAGTATGCATGCACTTCCGGTCAGGTGTGACAGTTGAAGCGACAGTTACTTGACAGCCTGACGTTGTAGCTTCGTGCTCCTGGAATAATATTCCAACTATTTCGTCTATTTTGTTTTTCCTCATACAATATTTCCCAGCGCCATTGTCATTGCGACGGCGCTCATTTTTCAGGCTTAAAATAATATAAACGGGAAAACGTTGCATACTTCACGGCGCTACATGCGCCATGGTGCGCTTATTTTTTGACATTAATTAGCAGCGACGCAGCAGCGCGCAGTGGACGCTGTGGAAAAGTTAGTTGGTTGAAGAAAATTGCTATAAATAAATATAGTTTTTGCGTCGCTTTTGCATTTCCCTTGCTCGGCGCTTTCGTTTTGCGTATTTTTTTTAATTTTTTTATCCTGTCTAATTTCATTTGTGTTCTTGCGAATTGCGCAAAAAAAGTTGCAAGCTGTACTTTCGCATAGTTTCGCTGGTGGAAAGGATGGAAAACTCCACGCGCTGATGAATTTTAACTTATTTCTGCTTGTTCTTGTTCGGCGACTGCCTTAACAATGCTCGCCGTACTTCCACGCGGGTTTGTTTAGTAATTAAAAATGCATTTCCAGCGGATGACAGTTGTCGTCTCTCAACTGCTGCAGCTGTCGGTCGCTTGCCGGTACCGGTGAAAAAACCCTGTAGGAAATCTATAGTGAGTTGCAGGGATTTTTAAATCATTGATACAATATTTTTATGATTTAAGAATCATTCTTTGTTTTTCAATTGGTAGCGTGGACGTCTTTGCTTTCGTTGTCTTCCCAAAGGTCTCGTGTCGAACGAACATCTCGCTGAAGCATCATCCTCCATGCGAACGACATGACCTTATATCGCCGTAGAGCTTATAAAGTTGGAGGTTCATCTTCTTCAATGTTCATTGCCCTCGTGGACGACTCTAAAGAAGAACAGTTCTCTCGAAAAATAGTTATCTAAAATGCTACGAGTTCTTTCTCATCTCTCTTCGTCATCGTCATATTTCTGTTCCACAAAATACTATGTATATATCTATGTATATGTATCTCTCCATATAAGTGTATGCTATGTATTACCGGACTTATTACCATAATCTTCTATGCCCTAAAATCAGTAACTCATGAGGGCCATATTTTTCAATTTCTTTATTTTTTCTTGGTAATATTTCAAGTAGTAATCTCAATACCATAAATTTTTTTGGATTTTTTCTTGGTATTATTTCAATTATATATTTTTTTTGCAAATTTTCTGTTTCTTTCATTATGCCCATATCCATAAAATTTCCTGCAGGGTGCTTTTGAGCAATGTTATTTTTGATACAACGAATTGTCACGAACTAAGGCGAATGATAAAAAAGTTAGTAGGTTAATGAAACCAAAATGCACAATGGAAAACTGATTTAAAATGCATTGCGGGCACAGTTGACACAATGGCACAAATATATTTTGCTTGAAATAAAATCAAAATCTACTTATTTGATAACAAAGTAATTTTAATACGCAAAATTGATAGACCAAAAACGCAGTCTGGTTCACTGATACCTTTCGATTTAATGAAGCTTATGTTTTACTAAGGACAAGTAAAGTTCATAATTAAAACGTTTTTATGCTTCGAAGGCGATCGGGCGTTTTCGGCCGTTTTATCATCTGTTTAATATCAGTCCAATAAAGCGCTGATGTAATGTGATAAAGTTTTAGGGTGACGGAAGAACTATATTCATACAAGGTACGTTCCAAAGTAAACAGGACTTTAAAATCAATTTATTTTACTAAAATAGTCTCCTTCTGCTTCAATACAGCTTTTTGCACTGTCCAAAAGCATGTCGAACGAGTGTTTTAGCTCGTTGGCCGTTATGGCCGCCAGTATGCCGGTGCAAGCCTTTTGAATGGCCTCTACGTCTGCATAACGCTTTCCTTTCATGGGCAAATGCATTTTTACGAAAAGGAAGAAGTCGCACGGTGCCATATCAGGTGAATATGGGGAGTGGTTAATGGTTATAATTTGATTTTTTAATTGAAGGTAGGACACAAGCGTCGATCGATGAAACGAATTCTGAGCAATTTTTGGTCGTCAGTTAATTTGTGCGTAACAAACAGTGCACACACCTTTCGTAAACCCAAATTTTCGATGTTTTGGAGATGTTCAATTCCATTTCCATGAATTTCAATGATGATTTCGGCTGATTTCGGCGGATTTTTGATGAATTCACGCACAGTTTCGATGAAATTTCCGGTGATCACGGATTTTGACTGGCCCAGATGTTGGTCGTCATTTATGTCCTCGCGACCACTTTGAAAACGTTGAAACCACTCGTGCACTCTGCTATGGGTTAGGCAATCATTGCCATAAACTTGTTTCATCAATTGAAATGTTTCGGTAAAAGTTTTACCAATTTTTAAACAAAATTTAATGTTGGCTCTTTGTTCGAAGCTCATTTACGCATCGATAAGACAAACTTACTGACACTTAAAATGCAATAACTTCACTTCCAATCAATGAGATGTCACTGGACAATCGATAAAGATAGTAGATTCTAAGGCATCAGTCGACATATAGATGGCCCGAGGAGGCGCTAGATTTCAATGGTCCTGTTTACTTTGGAACGCTTCCTGTAGTTGACGAATTGTAGTGAAGTTTTAAGGTGACACTATGTTGTTCGAAATCTTTGTTGAATGTTAGGTGAAAGTAGGTATAGTTTTTTTAACTGGTTTGTATGGCTTGGCAATGTCAACTTTGCAACTACCTCTACATATAACTGCTCAATATAGGCTCAACAGTAGTACCCCCTGTAGCTTTTGTTGAGTTCTAATCCAATGTAAAATATGAGGAAGAAGTGTTTTGAAATTATTAAAAGATTTATATTTTTCGATTTATTTTCAATACTTTGCAGATGAGGAACTGGAAACATTCGATGAAGATTGTTGCTAAGAATAAGAAGATTTGGTATTATCGTTCTATATGCCCAAAATCATATATGTTAACTGGTGAACTAGTAAAATCAACAGCAAAGCGAGCCAAATTTATTATATATAACGCCTAAGTAATGCGATATAATGCTGCACAAATATGAACTTCTAAAACTGGGTGAAACCATTAACGTGCACGCTCCCAGCAAAAGCACTAAAATTGAAGCGAAAGATTGTGCAAAACGCCAGAAATGGCATCCATTATGGCATCCATTATGGCAACGCCCGTCTCATCATTTTAATAATCGGTTGTATGGGATATACATATATGTATGTTATAGTTGTTCGATTTTCTTCCTTTTTACTATCTTTGTTGAGTATGAAATAGAGAACGGTTCTGCAAAATTACAAGCTCTTAACTTTTTAATTGAAGGTAGGACGCTGCAAAGTAAAATATCTGAATAGTCAGTTATATGGAAGATATGTGATATATGTGATATATGTAGTTGTCCGATCTGGCTGATTTCAACAAATGATTAATATAATGTCAAAGGGCTTTTTTGTATTAAATTTCATTAAGATATCTCGAAAAGTGACGAGGAAATTTTTATAATCCCGAAAAATTAAACTTCACCTAAAAAATCGCTGGCTGAAAACCGGGCTTAAACCCATAACCTCTTGGGTAAAATTGTCCTGTTATCTCCTCAATCGACTGAAAACGGGTTCCGCGGAGCGGCAATTTCAGTTTCGGGAACAGGAAAATATCACATATATCCAAATCTGATGAATACGGTGGTTAATCGATGATATTTATTGCGTTTTTGGCTTTAAATTCGGCCACAATCTTACCCTTTTGAAAAAAAATTAAGCTTTTTCGGGACGAGTCGAGCAAGATCGTTTCATAGCCGAAATATCCACCAAAATCATTCGAACGGGCACGCGAAAGATGTCGACCTCTCTTGCCACAACTCTAATACTTGCCTAACGATTTTCAAGCTCCACATACTTCCATTTTTTAATACATATATGTCCAACAGTTGAAGAGATCGAAGATCTCCACTTATAGGCTTGTGTTTTTGATAAAACTGAATCACAATAAGCCACTCACAACATTCGCAATGATTTCACACACGAAAAATGGTTAGAAATATGTACAAATTTGAGATAACTTCTTTCCCCGATATTTTTATCCTTTGTAAAAATCGCAACGCACTGCTGAGGTGTACCGACTTAAGCCGCTGCTGTAAACAAACTGGTGGACAGATCGCCCTCATATTTGGCATTGTAATTAAGGACAGTGCTGCCAACTTAGCTGAGAAAATTTTCTGGAAAAATCATGTACCCGGAGAATTATGCAATTTGCGGGAGCTTCTTTGTCACAATATACTTGTTTAGCGAATAATTAGAATAATTGGATATTGGTATTTGTTTTTCCACTTGGCTTTTAATATGTTCCCCACTCAAAAGTTCATTTCAACAATTTCAATTGAACTAAAAAGGGATAACTTTAGTATTATGCAGTTTTATTCAAAAGAATTCACCTCCCATCTCAAACTTCAACCCAAACCCAACGAAAATACAAGTATTTCATGTCTTCTCTCCGGAAAATTTTTCTTATTACTGCTCACATATCACATTATTATATTTTTTAAATTTCCTTATATGCAGATATTTTCATTTTAGCTGTTAGCTGGTCAAAATTGTTGTTAGTGGTTGCTACAAATAAGTTTATAGCGTTTCCTAACTCACTCCAAGCAACTCCTTTCCTATACCGTAAGCTCGTAAATTCTAAATTACACATGGCGAATTAAGTTGCCAACACGAGGTGTGAATAAAGCATTAACTATTTTACAACAACAAGAAAAGCCACACATATTCATAATAACTTCACCACTTGCCAGCAAACTATTGCAACTATTAAATTACTAACTAAACGCAGAGTGAAATGATCAAACATAAAATTTAATAAAAGCGGAAAAGAAGAGTGAAACACGAATACATATACATTCACACATACTATATATATGTACCCAAACACATGGCACTGCCGACATTTAAGACCACGCATAACATGTTGTTAAGGCAAGTATTTTAATAACATTTACGAACCGCATAAACAATTTGCTCCAACTAGACATATACAGGCATTCACCCACACACACACACACACACATACACATATATGTAGCACACCAATGTGCCACCTGCGACCTGCCTAGACACTAAAATGTGTCGTACATGACAGCACAGCGGGAAGGATATTGGCGCAGGAATGACTTTATGCACACACACACACACACACACATCTACTCTATGTTTGTGTGCGTCAAATAGCATATTGTCTCTATGTTTGTGTGTGTCAAATAGCATATTGTTTAATATGTGCAACAAGAGCTCATACACACCAGCACAAATGTACTAAAATATTGCTGCCGGGCTTTTAAAAGTTGCACCTACCGCCTGTATAACAACAACAACAATAACAATGACTGCTATGTTCATTGTGTTGCCGTTAATGCCACTTTTTGCCGCAATTTTTAGTTATTGTTTTTGTTTTCACTCTGCAAGATGACACCCCGTTGCGCCGCACCTCTCTGCCGCTCCGCCACTGTCTGCTGCATTGTTGTGTTTGCTGTCACGTGCTTAACAACCTAGTCAACATAATTACAAATTCATGTCTGATTGTGTTATGCCGTACACCTTGCTTTACACAGCTCATAAGTGCGTATACATATGTGTATTGTATGTACATATGTATGTGTGTATAAATATTAACATTGTTCTTGTATGCTATGCATTCCGCAAATGACTAAAATCATTAAAACACCTTGGAAAGTGTGAAATGGAAATTAATATTTTTTGTTGCTTTCTGCACTTATGAACTAACATATGTTCATGCTGACCCTGCAAGAAAAAAAGGAAACTTTTTTTCTTACTATTTGTATACCCTGAACAGGTTAAGTTTACCACGAATTTGGTTGTAGACTCTATTAAATATAATTATACATTTTCAGTGCGACGAGTTGAGTCCATGTTCGTCTGCCCTTCTGTTCATCTGCTTGTATATACGCGAACTAGTCCCTCTGTTTTTGAGATATCGCTCCGAAATTCTCAACACGTTCTTTTCTCACCAAGAAACTGATCGTTTGTCGGAACCGCCGGTATCGGATCACTGTAGCATATAGCTGTCATACAAACTGAACGATCAAAATCATAACCTTGTATGGTAAAGTTTCTTATTTGACAAGATGTCTTCACAGAATTTGGAACAATTTACTGACCAAGACAGCGGAATAATCTCCGAAAAAAACTTTCAGATGGAACCACTATAACATATAGCTGCCATACAAACTGAACGATCAAAATAAGGTCTTGTATGGAAAACTTATTTACGAGGCAAGATTTCGTCACGAAATTTTATATGGATTAATGGTTAAGACAATGGTATAATCTCCGAAGAAATTATTCTGATTGGTCAACTATAGCATATAGCTGTCATACAAATTGTTCGATTGGAGTCAAGTCTTTGTATGGAAAACTTTTTTACTTTGCAACATATCGTTACAACATTTTTCTCAGCTTATTATCTAAAACATCGCTATAGCCTTAGGAAATATTATTCAGATTAGAGTACTATAACATATAGCTGCCATACAAAGTGACCAATCAAAATCAAGATACAGATCTGTGTATATCCTTTTATGACATATTATAAAATATGTACTTGTGTAGGTTACTATAACTTTGGTGCAACCGAAATGAAGTAAACATTTTTTTTTTCTTTTTTTTTTTGTTGTTTTTTTTATATTTTTTCTGAACTAAACTGAGAGACCTTAACTTATTTGCCATAACGCTAAAGGCTACCTCACAAGGTCATATTTCATTAATTCTTTTCTGATCGTCTTTCGATATTTTCTTGACTTTCTCGCCCTATTTCGGAAATATAGTTAAGTTCTTTGTTCTTCCCAACATGGCTGGCACGCACAGCCCTCTTTTTTTATTATAGCAAGTTTTGGTATGCGCAAGTGGGAGTGGTTGTATATTATGGCCACAGCAATAACAAATAACTAATGTGATTTTTTATATAAAAAAAAAATTGAAAAATAGTTATTGCTAAAGCTTTGCTAATACTTTTTATATAATGCTGACAGTGTTTACAGTTTTCACTAAAACTAATGGAACTGGTAAAGAAATGTCCTGATATAATTGACACTATTCTTTGGCTGTTCGCATCTTTACGCTAATTTTTTGTGTCTAGATGAACATTCATTAGTTTACCAAGCTCAAGTACATGTTCTCTTTGTTTGTCTTTAGACTAGGCTATAACTCTTTCTATTGCCTCAGTTCATATTTGGTCTTATCTGTTCCATAAGATATCTACATACAATGTGTTTGACAGCAAAGTATATTTTTTCCTGCTACCACAATTACCATTAGCTTAAAGAAGTAAAGGAAATTACTCTAAATATCTGCTTTGAGTCAACATCTTTTATTGGTTGACGCTCGATATGGAGCACACTCGATAAGTCGACGATGTCTCAAAAGGAATGTTTCGAAATTAAATATAAAGGAAGCTCATAGCTCAATTACTCAGTCGCCAGATTTGATACTTTTTGCTATTCTCTATGAAGAAGGGTGGATTGAAGTGCTTCAAAAACTCGATTTGTGTCAACTTTTTTTGAAGCCATAACAACATAAATATGAAGGTTGACCACCCTTGCTTCTACATTTATGCCATCTTACTGCAATTGAGCTTACCATGGTTTTACTTGATAGTAAAGTTGCCGTACTGCTTATTAGTTTCTTTAACTTTCCCCAACACTGTTCACATTAGTTAGCAGCTCTCTCCTCCCTTTATCACTCACCTTGGCATAGAAACGTACTTACTCACTCTGCTAGTATTTTCAGACAACAAGTTTCTCTAACAAAGCATATGTAGTTTACACTTTATATTGTGGTTGTTGTATTGCAGTTTCCCTCTCCATATACACACCTTCAAATTGCACATCTTCATAACAGCAAAAGCTTACGTATAAAAGTAAATGTAATTTTAAATGAATTATTCTAAAAAGGTAGATATACATGTGGTCATTGTTGTTGTTGGCTACCGTTGTCATCCCACTTTGCCATCTCTTGCAATATATTTTTTACTTTGCCACTGATTTTAATTAAAAGTGAAGCGATTAACATTTATTTGCACCACTACATGTGCATCGCTGGTGAAAGTGTCCGTGAATACACTCATATTTCTACATTCATTAATGAATATTGGTGCAAGAAAAGCAAAAGCCATATAGGTTACTTTTTGTTTATGAAAGGATCCTTATTGAATCCGTAGCTAATTGAGAAAAAATGTTCCTAAAAGGCACGTTGGCTAACAGGCAAAGCTTTCATGGAAAGAAGTGATAAAATTGTGGTAACTAAGTAATATAAATTATAGAAATAACAATCTGTTTTTTCCTCACTAGTTATTTCACCAAGAACCCAAGATAAGGAACCGAGAAAATGTATTTGACAAATCGATCCCGCAACCTTATTATATAAAACTTGTTTTAATATCACAATCAAGTATAAAGGTGTCAGTTTGTTTAAGCAAAAGACTGCAACTGTCATTTTAATTGTAAAATTTGCAACCGTTTTGATACCGATACATAAATTTTTTTTTGTTTTTTTGGTTTTGAAAATTCTAAGGATTTAAAAATAGCGCAAAGTATGGTTCGAAATTAAGTTCTTATAAGAAAAACTTTTTTTATTTTCGATATATCGTTATCAAAGTTATCATAGTTTGTTGCTCATTGGTAACGCTAAAAGATCTGAAAAAGTTTTCCAGATCAGACTACTCTAGCATATAGCTGCCATATAAACTGAACGATCGAAATTAAGTTCTTATATGAAAAACTTTTTTAATTGACGAATTATCTTAATGAAAGTTGGCACAAATTACTTTCCAAAGCAATGCTATGAGATATTTTAGAGGTTCTCCAGATCGGACTACTATAGCATATAGCTGCCATACAAATCGAACGATCGAAATTAAGTTCTTATATGAAACATTTTTTTACTTGACGAATTATCTTAATGAAAGTTGGCAAAAATTTTTTTCTAAGGCAATGCTATAAAATCCGAAGAAATTTTTACAGATCGGACTACTATAGCATATAGCTGTCATACAAACTGAACCATCAAAATCAACTTTTGGTATGGAGACTTCTTTATTTGTGAATGCTTCTATTCAACTGCATATTAACTCTTGAAAAATACAGCGACTATTATGCAAATTGCGGGGCAAATGAGCAAACACATCGATTTTCCACCCTACAAGCACGTTAATGTCACGTTCACGCGTGTGCGGTAACTTCATCTTTTACTTGCCGCTTAAAGCTAATAAAAACTGCAAAGAAAAATCAAGCGTATGGCAAAGTCAAAGCTTAATAAGTAATATGTTACGTTTTTATACAATTAATTACGGCACTGATATGCAGTAAACCAAAGGCGCACACAGACGCAGATTATATTTATAAAGAGTAAAGAAAAATGAAAGTAAAAAAACTAAAATTCTTTAAATCGCGCGAACTGCTTTCCTAGGCGTGCGAAAATGACAGAAAATTTGTTATAAATGAACATGGGTTTATGTAAGTTTATGTGCTAGCGATGCATGTGTGCTTGCGCACACAAACATATGTATGTATGTATTAATAGGCATATAGAAAAGTGCCTGCTTGTAAGCACACAGTGGTCATCGCCTGACGCAGCTATTACTTGCTGTTGTTGGACGACAGTACGTTTAATAATGCGCATATAAATTCGCGTACATTTATGGCTTTACGGAGCAGTGCTTTGCACACACAGCGCGCTTTAAACTCTTTTTTTTTTACACAACAATACTAAAGACCTGTTGTTGTTGCTGTTGTCGCTATTGGTTTTGAACACTTTTTAGTTTTTACTTTTTGTTGTTGTAGTTGTTTTTGTTACTCTTTTGCTATAGTCAGTTAAATTACAGCGTTTATAGCGGTCACAGTGTGCTTGGCATGGCCACATAATGGTTACGTATACGCACTGTGGCACCACAACGAGTGAGTTAAACAAATATGCGAACATGTGTGTGTGCGACGAGTGTGTGTTAGTGCTCTTGTATGCCATATAAGTGGAGCACTTATAAATGAGCATATATTGTGAGAGCTTTTATGTATTCACCACTGCACTTATGTGTGAGTGTGTGTGAGTGCAGGTTGCGTGTGAATGCTTGCGATCGTCACAGTTGCCATTCGCTACGATTTCCGCAACAAACTCTGCTCGCTTGTGCTTCTGCCTCTGCTTGTGTGCGTGTGTGTGTGTTTGTTGGCTATTTGTTGCGTTGCGCGTCACCGCTTTGCGGTTTTCGTTTTTCGGTCATTAACTGCACATGTTGCGGTCATGGCTGTTACATAAAATTTTATTGCCCAGGTAAATATTGCAACATTGCGCCCACTAAAAAAAGTAGCAACAACAACAACAATTTTACAGCAAAATAGCAACTAACGCGTAGCGTGGAGGCGGATGTAGCAGGAAACGTTGCCATGTTACCGGAAATGTGTGGAAGCGCGGTTTGTTGTTGGCTTGTAGTGACGCTCGACATTAGTAGACCGTTATTCTGTGATATCAACCGACTTCACCACTTTCATCACCACCGCTTGTTTTCACGGCATACACTGCGTTGTATTTTTGGCTCATTCTTGTTGATTTTATGCATATTTTGTTTGTTGTTTTTTCAGCTATTATTATTGTTTTTTCTAGTTGACAGTTATTTGGGTTTGCTCTATTGAATAGCGCGTAGAGACATTTGTTGGCAGCATTATGAAGACAACCGTCGAACGGTACTATTTAGATAACTGCGTTGCTTTTAAATTTTATCTGCCACATTTCAGTTGCGACCGCGTGCATAACGGTTTAAAAGTGCGCGCAGTATTTGATGTACTAGAAATATTAGAGATGAATTTTTGACTATTTTACGGCATGAATAGGACAACAGAGTATTTTTTGATGCAGACTTTGACATATTTTACGGTGCTTCTTTTCAAACGGAATTTTTGGTTTTAAAGCTACTGGACTGTGTTGTTTCTTTTTTTAGGATTAATTGGTAATGCCTACAATTTTGACTCTTCGAAACATTTTTTTTTGTAACTCCTCAGTAGTGCAGAAAACTATTAAAGTGTTCTAAAAGAGTTGAAATTGTACATAAACATAGTTCTTCGAACTTTATTGGCGATATTCACAACTCATTGGCGCATTAAAGTACTCAAACTCTAGTGTGAACCAAAAGAACTAATATAGAATTTATGAATTATAATGAGCCAAATTGTGACAAAAAAGCATCCCGAAATTGTAATTTAATTTATAATTTAATTTGAAAAAAATACATTTTGCTAAGTAGATAGGTCTGTCCTTAATTAAAATATAAAAAGAGTGAAGGATATGGTGCTTGAAAATCGTCAGGCAAGTTTTAGAGAGATGGCAGGAGAGCTCGAAGTCTCTCGAGAGTCCATTCGATTGATTTTGGTGGATATTTTGGACTGTAAACAGGTCTTTTTGGACAAGCTTGATCGAGCCAGTTCTGATCCCACATTCATGGAAACCAATACAACTGTCGATGAAATATGCGTTTATGAGTTTCACTGTTTGCATGTGATCGGAAAAAGAGGAAAAAACGAGCCGAAACCCAAAAGATCATGCCAAAGCCGCTCAAAAATCAAGGTGGTGCTCATTGTTTTTTTGTTATTCCTGGTTTGATGCATCTCATAAAGAGTTTCATTTGGCCGTTTTAAGGAGTTTGCGTGAGAAGGAAGAAAACGGCCGGAATTGTGGAAGAACAATTCACGGATTTTGCACGATGATAATGCACCATCGCATAGAGCCACGATTGTGACCGTATTCAAATCCAAAGCGTAATGAATATCATCGGTCAACCACCGTATTCACCACACTTGGCTCCGTATGATTTTTTCTTGTTCCTCAAACTAAAATTACCGCTCCGTGAAACACCGTTTTTAGTCGATATAAGAGATAAAATAAAATTGGCTAAAGGAGGAGAAGTGCTTCGAGAACTGGGAAAATTATTGACATAAGTGTATTACATCTGGTGGGAATTACTTTGAAAGCGACAAAATATATATTAATGAATATTTAAATATTTTGCGTTTTATTTATCACATTTTTGTCACTATGTATGTACCGAGAATTAAAATATCTCTGGGATTTTTATCCAATTTTGATGTTATTATATACATATGCTTACTAAGTAGAAATAGAGGCTCCTTCAATTGCCTTAAGGAACCTCACAGATAGACCAATTGATCGACCGGAAGTTCGAAAATATTTATATAAGGTATATAGGAGCTAAGAAAATTATTGACCTGATATTACCCATTGTCGGGATAAGAGTATACTGTCTTCAAAAAATATTCTTCCTTAATTTTTATACTAGCCTTTACGGATTGACCGGATATGTCGCGGTAAGAAGTAGCTATAGGCATTGCGGTCACCATATTTGGTGTCTGGGTCCTTGAAAATCTATAGTTCGATCCACTTTTTGTATGTAAGGTGGAACAACTTAAGCGCATTATTTGTGCAAAGTTCTGATTTGGCAAGTGCATTGATGATAAATATACTATAAAGATGTCAGTTGGAATTTATAATTTTTTTTTAATTGGAAGCAGGCGCGACCGTCTGATTTCTCCCATATTCACAGCGTATAATAGGAATGTTTGGGTTACATCACACACCAAATTTGGTTGAAATGAGTTAAGTGCTTTTTGAGATATGAGATTTCACTTAGAGGTAGACAATACCCATCCCTTGTCCATTATTTACACCTTCTCCTAAAGAGCCTTTCTGTATCATCTTGGTTGTGAAATTTATTGCTTGTGGCGCATTTATTCAGTCAGTTATTGCACTTTTTGTAGTAAGAAGAGTGGGCGTGGTTATTATCTGATTTTACCCATTTTTACATTGTATGAAGAAGTGCTAAAAGGGCTTCTTCTCAGCGAGTTTGGTTGATTCAGCTTCAGTGGCTCGGAAGATATGTCCATCAATTACCATTTAGGGTGTAGATACACACCTACTTTTAACTGTCCTTGATTGCTGTAGCTCTGTAGCAAGTTTCATCACTATCACTATTTTTTCTCATGTTATCGCTTGCACCCACAGACGGAGAGACAGACAATCACCCGTATATCAACTGTATGCAACTCGATTAGTTGTAGGTCGTACGAACAAAACTATTATACTCAGTAGCAAAATGTTGAAATAATATGAAAAGATAAAACATTAGTCGTCTTGAAAAAAAAGTCGTGAAAAAGTCTTTTAGAGCAATATCAAGTCCGCAATAAATGTCTAACAAAGTAGTCATAACTTGAACTAAATATAATCATGAGAAAACATGTAACCATGCGCGCTTGAAGGATAATTGTGTGCTCAGATGCTGCTTTGCGAAAGTTGGACGAGCACAAACGAATTGGAAGAGCAATGAGGCCAAGTAAAAAAGTTTCATACTGCAATATATTTATTTATCGTCTTTTAAAAAAGCTTGATGATGCCATACATCAACGTAAACTTGAAAGTTCAACTTTTTTAGCTTGGAGCTGTTTCGAACATCGTCAATACATTACACATATAACGAGTAAACAACTTTGACTAGGATTAACAATATTGGTGTCGTTTAAGTTGCATTCGCGAATATCTGAATTGATTGAAATTTTACGAGTATATCGAGGTTAGAGAAAGATAGCTCTAGATATGCGATCATATTTATAGCAATAGTTGTATGGCAAGGATTATTTAACCAAAAATTAAGAGACCGCAATGCAGCGATGAGATGTGCTTGCAATGACGGATGGCGGAGGTAATGCGTTTTGAGCAAAGTCGAGAACTCACCAGCAGAGACCTCTCTTGATGAGTGGAAATGTTAACTTAAAAGCGGCTAATTGTGACAGGTTCCAATCCTGAAAATTATATTACGAGTATAGAGTTGTGTGGAGGATGAAATTATCAAATGTGGCAACTTTTAGGAAACACTTATAGTGACTCTCTTCGGCATTTATGGTGAACTGGATAACGTTGCACCCTTAGACATAGCCACGTGCAGGGCCGCAGGCAGAGTCACAATAAAATTCACAATGAATACTTCGATTTCATTCCTTGCAGTTTATAACGAAGTCTTCTCGTAGCCGTTCTTCCTCTGCTCACACATCTGGGAGGGACTTGTGGGCGAAGTTGTTGGAGAAGGTGTGGTGTGGTGGGTGAAGATAAGTTAAAAAGGAAAATAAAAGGTGGTGTCTTCTCTCGGTAGTTCTTCACCAAGTCTAGTTTCAGGCCACCATATCATTCTAGCGTCATTTAAGCGGATGTGGCTGCCATCAAGGTTGTGGTATATACATTCACCATGATTTCCAAACGACTATACAGGCTTTAAGTTTCCTCTGCGTGCTCAAAACTGGTCAAGGAGAGCATGACCCAATATGTTTTGCCCGACACTGGTTAGCAATAGCTTCAAGCTTCTTCCATATTAGCCTTGTATGGGAGTTCGTATCGCCGGAAACTGCAAAGCCGATGAGCTTGTTAGGGAGGGCACCATTACCGAAATCCCATCCGATTGGAAACGAACCGATTTTGTGAAATTTTTCCGTCCAGAGTGAACTGTAAGAGTTCCTCCGAACCACTTATTCTTAGCAAAGTCAAGATTTCTGTCTAGACACTGTCCATTTGGTACACACGCGGTACGACTAAATATTTTGTGGGGCGCTCTTTGCCAAAGCTGCATGGGAAAAGGCGAGGTGAAATGTTCTTATCACATGAGACACACCTTTGGAGAACCTAGCAAAATTACTGGCATTCATAGTTACCGTATTTATAATTTTGTAATGAGTGCAAAACGCTTCGTCAATCTTTGAGGACCTTTGATCCATTCTTAGGAGGGTCTGGGTAGCACAAAGCACAAATATCTGTCTAAGTGAGATTCATCGACCATGGATCAACCTTACGACCTAACCCAACCTAACACTTACACTTGTGTAAGAACTGCCAGAACTGAAGATATCCGGTTATCCATTACAGTCTGAGTACGGCAAAGAAAGAAGAAGAACTCACCACTGCGAGGTCTAACCACTTTGAGCACATTCGAAACGCTCAGAGCAAAGAAAATTGCGCCATAATGAAGGCAATCGAACTGAATAAGTAATAAAAATGTATTTGGAACAGGCGTGAGAGGTCGCTGCACTCGCTACTCACTATCGACACAAAGTTGCTTAAGTTATAGAAATTACAAAATTTAACAAGTCGAGGCAAGTTTCAATGCTCTGATTAGCACACATGTCAAATGCTGGATTTGCGGAAACCCAAACCTACCATAAAAAGAAAGCCTTCCACATAAAGTGCCTGAAAACAGCTGCCAATAATGCACTCATCTGCAAACAATAACAACAACAGCAACTACAAATAGAAAAGCAGTCTTAACAGATTTGCTGCATCAAAAACGCACAAGTAAACTGCTTATGCAACTTACACTAAGCCGAACTTAGCCCGCCTGTCACAATACGAGTGACATGTTGCATGCCACAAAATAACTACCAAAGCGAGCAAGCATTTGCTGTTGCTAACCTAAAAACATATAAAGCAATTGCACATGAGCTTATGAGCATTAATATTTCTATATAAAGGTACATGTATGTTTGTGTTTGTATGTGTGTGCAATCACAGTTTGAGACATCCAAATAAGCAGCAAGCAAGCTGGCGGCAGTTTTGTTCGTGCAACATTGCATGCAAAGTGGAAATTCAAATTTCAGATTTTCTGCAAATTTTTAACCCATAACTTGGCCCAAGTTGTCTGCTTCTTCGCATATGCGCTACTACGTAAAGGTATGAGTGAGTATGAATACGTGCTCGTGTGTGTGCGTGTGTGTGCTGCAGTGGGTGTGCGCTTAAGTGCAATTTCGTATATTACATATTTGCGCCAAATTGCTTTAAGTTAACTAGAAAGTAGTGAAATGAATCCGTAATGTAGAAAGCATATTTTCCATCACAACATACAGCAACAGCAACAAAATCAAACAGTAATAGTAACCTATATCCACATGAAAAAGGAAATTACATGCACATGAATATATTCATTTGCCTGCCATCCGTAGCAAAGACATGCTCAAATGCAAAGTGTTTATTTGTATATTTGCAAAAACTTTTTCTTTAATTTGTGTGTAGAAAGGCAGATGTCGGAATTGCACTAAAATGGGGATATTTGTTTTGTCACTGCAAGCGATTTTCTATAAAAAGTTGTAGAAATATTTAATATTTAATATATAAATCTGTTCGAATATATATATAAGTATAGTGAAAGCTTGATAAAGCGAGCATCTCCTTTAAGCGGATAGAAAGCCTGGCAGGGTCAGTGTCCGCTTGTGGGAGATTTAAGTGTATTATAATTATCGCTTATGTATAGGCAATCTGACACCAAATAGCGGCTCTAGGCCAATCTTTGACTATTTCAGGGGGGCCTGGACAGATTCCTTTTGTCCAAAACAATAAAAGTCGGAATCTTTATCCACTTACGACTTGTTAATAAAGTACGAGAGTTTTGAGCTTTACATTTTTTTTTGCTTTGTAAAAATAATACTTAAACTATGGAACGAAAAAAAAATATTTTTTTTTTTAAAGTTGCAGCTATGGTATAATAAGAAAATATTACATATAATAATTTCCTATATAATATTACTGTGGAGGTAGGCAGGAAGCGTGGATGTCTGACCACGCGCCTAGGCCTTTAGGAGGTCATTTTGAAACCAACCCAACTAAAATCTCCTTAAGGGGTTACATGGGTTTCCACAGGTAAAAAACAACATTTTTTCAACAATTCTTTTATAATTAAAAAAAAAATATTTTATTAGAATTTTTTATTGTGAGAAACATGCACTATTAACAAAGAAATTATGAAATTTTTGGAAATAAATATTAAAAAAAATAACTAAAAATTTCAGTGAAAATTTCGCAATTTTTTTTTTCAAAAAGTTGTAATCGAAAAAAATCCTTTGTTCCATTCTTTAAGAATTGTATCCCAAAAATCTGTAAAATTTCATTAAGATCGGTTCAGTAGCTCTCGAGAAGTCTTGCCAACCGACTTCAAAAACACAGTTTCGCGAAAAACGCGTTAAAGATGGCGCAAATAGCCCAGCTAGTATCCAGCGCATAAGTTCTCAAAGCTGCATCTCCGAAACTATTATTCGGATCAACTTGAAAATTTAAGATAATATTCTAAAGGTGTTGAAGAATTTCATAAGACAATAAAAAGAAATTCGATTTTTTGAAACCCGTAAACGCATATAACCTCTTATTCCATTATGTCCTCTTTGAATAAACCTGTGCTCCTGATGAAGTCCAACAATGCCACAAGTTTTTTGTAACCTCCCAGTCTCTGCCAAGAAGCCATCGACCGATAGCTGCGATTCTTCTTTTATACAAAGTCTTGCATTCGTATAGAAGATCTTCTATAGCCTCTTATTTTTTTACCTCTTGACTGCTTCATGAATAGTAGTTGAATGGTATTGCCCATCTACTCGCATGTGTGTCAATTAGACAATGACTCGTTAGCACTACTACTAGAGTCTTATGTCCTTTCTTTTGAACTTTAGTAGTAGGCATATGCGGCCCATATTCCATTTATGCCACGTTGCCTGGTTGTTGAGCAAATTAGGGATTGAATCCACCCAGACACAACTATATCTGTAACATATTTGTCGATTAAATACCTAAATTTCGTCTTTATAACAGTGTAATTGTTGGGTGGCGCCTGCTCTGACTAAGATGATGAATCCGCCAAGAAATCAAGGCATACATTCACTATATTTAATGAAGCTCTAAATGAGTTCAGTGATCTCAAAGCTGTTGTTTTCATTGTTGTAGTGGAAAAATTTTGCCGAGTTGACAGTCCTTGGCCGGATAAAATCCGGGTCTGTCTGTGTGAGCCCAATCCTTGTCAGAACTAGAAAACCTTCTTTATTTGCTGTGATCTCCAATTGGAAAATGCTGCAGTGGCATTTCTTTCCTGAAAATACACCACCTCGCACTCGATTATTAAGTTTGGACCTATCCGTATAGATATTTATCTCTGTATCCTTGTCCTACTCACCTCTATCTCACTCTTTTGTGATCGTAGGACAGAAAAAGCAATACACTAGGCGTAAGACTGAACCCCAGACTAACCTTCTGAGTTCAAATCCCGCACGCCGCAAGAAAGGTAGCGAAATTCACTTCCTAACTGAACAGACTAATGGCCAACATATAAGACCTCAGACAAGAAAAAAACTCCTGACATTGATCAGCGAACTACATTGTACTGAACTGAGATCTTGGCAGATGTGCTTATAAAGGAAAACCGGCGCAAGGTAGTGGCGAGAGTGCACCGCATCGTAGCCCTTAGAGCGTCATCAGCCTTATGAGAACTTACTAAGTACCTTAGAATGACCCTTATTATAGACTGTGGGTAAATGTAAAATAACGTTTAGTGCCTAACTTTGGACCGCTAGTGATGAATATACTAGTTGCTCTTTACATGCTTTTCATACGCCTTATCCCATATATATTTTCCCTTATTGTTCACCATGTCTATATACCGTATGCCCTCTATGAAGCTACAACTTTAATTTCACGAGGTTACATACCCTAGTCTTCGATTACCATCGTCGTCCGACTTGAAAAATGCTTGTTGAGAAAAAAGTCTTTCAAATTTTACAACTCAGGTTGTAGTAGGTGTTGAACAAAAAGTGATTGTTGATTGAAGGAACGTGGTTTCAATGAGATTAAGCAAAATATCTTAGTTTTAACAACTCATTTTGTGTACTCCGTAATGTTTTTTTATCAAAATGTGTTTATCAAAAGAGTTACACTTTTTCCTCCTCACTCTCAAATTCTTTTAATAAAGTTTTTGCGAGAAAATCCAAAATTATTATTATAGTATCCGTCAAGCTCAGCCACCAAGTTGATTGCTTCATGTCGCAGCAATGTTAAAATATTGTGTATCTTTATAATATCATAAGTAAAAAGTCTTCTGATGGACTTCTCGCCAATCTTGGTATTATTCCGAAGCAAATGAGTGAAACAACATTAAAACAACATTAAACTGGGTCTGTCATGCTTTATAGGTTGGTATGTTTCAGAAACTGCACAAGTTTTTCTCAGTGTCACTTGGCCGTCCAGCTGAAATCAGTAGCCGATGAGACTTTTTTGATAAATTTGTTAACATTCATAATTCGAAAGAGCAAAATCATCTTGTTTTCTGTCTGTTGGATCACACTAAATTTTTTTGAGACATATAATCTTAGCGAAAAAAAAATTGCTGCGATTTTTGAATTCAAACTCCAAAATCAAAAATGGAATGCAAAAAAAAAAATATGTTTCATATGTATATGTCGGCTTCGAAACGCGTGGCATCTGTCCTGTAGGCTTGTCTGAAAATTGTTATATGCATACGTTTGAAATAAGATGATAGATGCTTCCAACTTTTTCAATAAGTTAAATTTTAAAATTCGAAAAAAAATTTCGAAGAGCCTTATTTCGAAAATAGTTCGAAAAATGATGGAATTCGAAATATGAACAAATTATTATTATTTTCATATATTCTTTCAATTTAGAAATTGGAAGAAAAATTTCGAGGAGCCTTATTTCGAAGAATAGTTCGAAAAATGTTGGACTTCAAAAATTAAAAAATTATTATTTTTTTATTATCATGACTCAATTTTCCAAAAAAAAAAATGCCAATCGGACCGTTGTACCAGATAAATACCAAAAATCTATTGATATATTTTTTTTTATATTTTTCGTCATATTTAAAAGAAATGGACACCAGTGATGAGTTTGGGCAAACGTCGGCCAAAAGAATTACTTTATTTTGATTTTTCTGTTCCAGAGACGCAATTCATTGGACCAGACAGTTTGAAATAGGTTCAACGATATGAACCTTCTGTTAATACAGTAAATGATAAACCAGTGACTTCCAAGTCCTTTCGGTATCTTAAACTATTATCTTCAACAAAGAAAGCAACTATCCTCGAAGTTTACCTAATTTTACTTATCTCGAAGCTTGCATAAATTTATAGCGTGCAAAAGCAAAAATTTTGCTGCAATTGCCCTAGGGCTCATAAATTTTCACCTTTCCACAGCCAACCATAATAAATCGAACCGAATTGCATTTACTAATTTACTAATACACACAATCTACCTTCTTTATTCTTCCTCTCTCTTTAACTCTCTCTTTCTTTCTATCTCTATTTATAGCTACCGTGCTGGGCAGTCGCCATGATATGCTTTCGCTTAGTCCCTCCGATCACGAGCTGGTGCGCTATACGAACGATTCACTGTTGGTGCAATGCCGCAGCACGACAACGGAGTCGCAGCTGGTGTGGCGCTCGCCAAAAGGCGAAATAATTAAGGAGCACAAAGGACGCATACACATCGAGCAGAGTGCGCCAGGTAAGTGCGAGGAGTTAGTGTTAAATTAACGGCTTCCAACATGCATGCCGAGCGCATACCACTGTCTGTGCCGCTATGCTTTACGAGCGCACACAAAAGCGGCTAGATCTATTGGAAGCGTGCGTGTGTTTGTTGTTGCCGCCTTGAGTGCTTATTAAACGGCGTTGTTAACACAAATCATTGCTAATTTTTCTTTTTTCATGTCTCCTGCTCTGGCCATACCTTTTCCGCCGTGCATCACAGATCAACTGACAATTGTTTTCACACACATTTCGCTGGGCGACAAGGGCAAGTGGCGCTGCGAAGATGCCAACGGTGATAGAGCGGAGAAATCTTTCGAGCTCATTGTCTATCGTAAGTAGCTCCAGCTCCGCCGAGTGTCAGACCTCATAGACGACGCAAGTGAGGCGCATGTGGGGTGTTAAAATACCTACGGTACAACAATGCTTGTCTCTAAAGCGGAAAAGTCGTCTGATGAGGCGGCTCATTAAAGTCGCTATTGTCTTGTAACTTACGTGCTAACGCTTTCTTTACACAACTTTCTTTTGTCTTGCTTTATTGTTGCAGAAAAAATCGCTTTCACCGAGAACTTCACCATACTCACCGTGAAGGAGGGCAAGGACGCGTTTATACGTTGCGAGGTGAAGGGCGAACCGCAGCCAAATGTCACTTGGTATTACAACGGACAGCCAATTATTGTTGAATGTAAGCTCAATTACTCATTTAACTGTATATATATACTTATGTAGGTAAAAACGAAGACAACGTGCATTGCAGGGAAAAGTTTTTTTTCCTAATTAGGTGAAAATTCATTTAATTATAAGGCAGTACGTGTTGATGTAATATTGAGAAAAGTATTCTGAATACTTTTTGTCGATATTTATACCCTAAACAGGGTATAATAAGTTTGCCACGAAATTTGTAACCCCTCGAGGGAAAGTAAGAAAGAAATGTATATCCATGGGATTTTCATGACGAACGAACCGTGTCGATGTAAGCATGGCTGCCTGTATATACGCGAACTAGTCCACTACTACTCTACAAGTCCAAGATTATTTCCATCCTGCTATATGTTGTAGATGTGCATGGACAATGATACGGATGAGCTGGCCTTAGGAGTGTTCGAGGGCAAGATTTTGCGGATAATTTATGGTCCTTTTCGAATACCGCAGTCGATGAGCTGTACGAGATATACCACGGCATTGACATGGTTATCGAATCCAGAGACATCGGCTGCGCTGGCTAGGTCATGTTGTCCGGATAGACTAGACCACTCCAGCTTTGAAGATATTCGCTGCAGTACCCGCCGGTGGAAGCAGAGGAAGACGAAGACCCTCTCCCCGTTGGAGAGATTAGGTGGAAAAGGACCTGACGGTACTTGGTATATCCAATTGGTACCAAATAGCGAAATAAAGGAACGATTGTGTTGACTCGGCTATAGCTACGAACTAATGTCAACGACAGTGAAGATGAAGAAGTCCTCTACTACTAGTCAGTTTTGGAGATATCGATCTGAAATTTTGCACACATCCTTTTCCCTCCAAGAAGCTGCTCATTTGTCAGAACCGCCGATATCGGACTACCATAAGATATAGGGGCCATACAAACTGATCTATGAAACTCAAGTCCTTGTATGGATATCTCTTTTATTTGACAAGATATCTTCACGAAATTTGACATGAAGTATTGACCAAGAAAAAGATACGATCTCCAGACATTTTGTTGAGATCGAACCACTATAGCATATGTATATCCGCCATACAAACTAATCGATCAAAACTAATCTTTTGTATGGAAAACTCTTTTATTTGACGCGATATCTTCACGAAGTTTGGCATGGCTTAATATCTAATACAAGGGTATAATTTTCGAAGAAATCATTGGACTCGAATTACTATAGCCTATAGCTCCCGTACAAACTGACTGATAAAAATTACGTTCTTGTAAGAAAAATTGTTTCATTCAACAAGATATGCTCACGAAATTCGGCATAGATTATTTTCCATGACAAAACTACAATCTCCAAATATTTTGTTCAGAGCGGACTACTAAAGCATATAGCTGCCACACAAACTGATCGATCAAAATCAACATAAAGATCTTTTTATATCTTTTAAAGAATACGAAGGGTATATATTATCCTGCTGTGAAGGGTATTTTATTTTTGCAGCACTTAAAAAATATTTTATTTTCGATCTTAACAAGAAAAATTTCAAAATGTTCGTTTTTCCATTAGAGAATAAATACTTATCGCCTGGCCCTCATAAGATTATAAAACCAACCAAAGAAATATGCACCTTTTACTTCTAATCAAACGCTTTCGCCTTAAAAGAATATTACTTTTATTTATATACTTTCATCTGCTCACAAAAAGGTGTCAATTTAAGTTCCTCAACTCGCACACTCCTACATCATCATCCATCATCTACAAAAAAAAAAATATATATATAAATATTTTCCATGCACTTTTCTTCGATTGCAATGGCAAATCTAATAATAATAAAATGAGTGAGAGAAAAAAACATCCATCTAAAACATGTCCGAAATATACAAATATACACAATGACAAAACAAAAACCAACAATAACAAAATGTGGCGCAAAATTGTATTGTATTTTGTCTTGCTTTCTACTTCTAACAGCATTTACGGGCAACACAACGAAATTCCAAATACTGGCTGACGGATTACAGGTCCGCAAGGTAACGCAGAACGACACCGGCGAGTATACGTGCCGCGCCTACCAAGTGAACACAATCGCATCGGACATGCAGGAGCGCACCATTTTGATGAAAATCGAACGTGAGTAGGAAGTTTACTGCCTATAAATACACATACATACATACATACATGCATACAAATATATGCAATAGCCATACTAACCAATAGCCACACTAACCTACATTGTTACACAAACATAACTGTATAAACATACATAGATATTATATAAGGTATATAGGAAATGCCATAAGCCGCACTCACTTCCTTTGCCGGCGCTCAGTGCTCGCCGTGGACTGGCGGCAATTTTCATTTGATCACAAGTGTGTGAGCTGCTGCTGCCACTGCTTTTCATGCGCGCTCCAAAGCATTTGTCAGTTGGCAGTCGTTAGTGGGCAGTTGGTGTGTGTGTTCATTTTGCTATCTCCGATGATTTCCGCGCGGAATACTATTTTGGTGGTTGTTGTTTTTGTTAGACTGTTTCCGTCAACATTTGCTGATATCTAAGCGCAATGGCCGAAAAAGTAGCGAATTGCGTTTGTTTGCTGTTGTTTTTTTTATACTTTTGCTGTTGTTTTTGTATTTGTGGACATATTCTTTATTATCTCCGAGTTGTCTTGTAAAAAAATTACTTTGTAAATTGCATTGCAGCTTTTTTGTTGCTGTTCTAGCGCAAATATTCGCTTTGGAGTGTTGCTCTTCATACACACATATACTATACATCCATATGTACATACATATGTGTGTGGTTGGAAGCGTGTGTGGCCTTATTTTTGGAGTGCCCGAAATCCGGCTCAAATTCTGCCTTCTCAATCCACCATTTATTGTGTTTGTTTTGTTGTCTGTGTTTGCACACGACGCTGGCTTTCAATTCATTCAGGTCTCTTGATTGTGTTTTCGTGACTCACGTAAACAAACTTGGCACACACACACCCGCACAGGGGTGCACACATGTGCTGCGTCTCCCATAGTGGTGATTTTGTGTGGATGGTGTTGTGTGGCGCTGAGAAAATGCCACTTGCGCCGCCTGCAATTGATTGTGGCTTTGGGTTTTTTCCACATGATAGCCTTTTCTTGGACTTTTCTTAAAAAACAACATCACACACACACACATACATATGTATATACGAATGCAGCGCTCGTGCATCGTTTTACAATTTTGTGAACCTGCTCCCACCTGCGTGCGGCCACCGGCGCTCGGTCACGTGATGAGCGTCGAAAACGCAGTTTTAATAGATTTTTATGCCTTTGCTTGCCACCTTTTGCCACCGTTGAACTAATTTTAATGTTTGCTTTTGATGAGCTTTTAGTGTTTCTTGAGTGATTTCGAATTCGAATTCGATTTTTATTGCCGTTGGCGAATTCCATTTTTCCGCAATTTTCTGCAGCTTTTTTGTGGCTCCACAGCTGCGGTGATTTATCGCTCTGAGTATTGCTTGAGATTAGGCTGAAACGTGTTTACGCTCCAAATGTGATTAGGTCGTAAATGATTCAGCAAAGCTATTTTCTAAATGCCTAGGTCACTAAAGAAATCATTGTTTGCTCGGAAAATAGATACATTGTGATTATTATGGTATTATTTGAGGAAGTTTACCCCAAAATATTGTTAGTTCACCAAAGATGAATTGCTAAATTTTGGTGAGAGAAATCATTTTGCATCTTTCTCGAAACATAATTTTAGAAAACTATCGATAAAGTGGTATTCATGCACGTAACATACTTAGAGGCTTCAAGCACATGGATTTGCTGGAATGGAACTTTGACAAAACTAAATTCTCACATAGAGACCCAACAAACTATTTCTTCTATCTTGAAAGAATTTGGTCTTGCGGCATTCCAACTCCAATGAAGGATTTCGTAACTACATTCGCCTCCTCATATCTCAACTTTCAAACCGGCTAGGTAATTTTTCTTGTTTGGCAACAAAATGATGTCATACTAAGCCAATTCTGGAAAACATGGTGGATAGGTAAGCAGTTCGTAGTCTAACTTGACTGTAGTGAAAGTGAGGATGTGAACCAATGCATTGTCATTATGGAAGGGCACTTTTATATTCCTCAATTGAGACCGCTTTTTTGCAATTCGATTTCTCATTCGAATAACCATACCATATAATCTTATTGCTCTCTTCCAGCCGATTGATGTTGATCACACCATGTGAATCTCAGAAAACTAAACTTTCATCTCTCCGGCAAATACAATAGTCTTCGCTTTCTTCGAAGCAGCTTCGCCAACTCAAGTCAGCTGTTTCGACTATTTCTTTGTATCTACTGTGCAACCGGGAATCCACTAAACGTTACTTATTTGGATTTCGCTTTATCAGCTTCAACCACTGTGGTAGAGTAGTCTCATGATTGCGTTTATTGTCCGGAGTTGCAAACATGGTACCCATACCTACAACATACATTTGTATTTATCAGCTTGTTTTTCTTGTAGCGGTTAACTAGCCCTCGCTTAGATGGTAAGCTTTGAGTTGCTTCTTATCGAAGTTTTCAAACGGTAGACCCAGAAAACGTTCTATTTCGACGGAGTCAGACCATAGAGAGGGAGGTGTTAGTTTAGTGGGGTTCGCTGGGCATGCAAAAAGGTGGTTAGAGTCATGCGGGGTCATTGCGCGCTGGATCTTGGAGTTCCTTAAACCAGTTTTGGATTGTTGCCATCAGATGTTCAGTTACCATATAAAGTATCTAACCCAATTTGGTTTTGTTAAATCCTCGAACACGACCGCATTTAGGTGCGTTCAAAACAAGACCATTACTCCGATCTGCTTGTTTTCGACAGTAGCGTCTTTGAGAATGTGCTACATCTTAGTAAATCGGGTTGTAAGGCTGAGTACATATCGAACTCTCTGGATGTGAATAGAGAAGGGATTTAGTAGGGGATAATAATACGACCTCAATCTCTAACGACTGGTCGAAATGGACTACGTAGTAAGGATGGGGACGTACTCAAAGCATATTGATAATTCTTTATCTTTCCTTCTACGAAACGCAGCGATAATACAAGGCAAAGAGAAGGCCTGTAAAGTCCTACAACAGCGGATACTAAAGGATACGGAAAGCGACTATTTGCACAGACAGCCAAGCGTCACTACTGGCCTTATCATCGCAAAAGATCAATTCCAGCTTAACCAACAAATGTAGGAAGCCCTTAAGCTTACTGACGGGTCAACTTCACTTTTCCATAATTTGGGTTCACGGTCACAAGAAGATTTTCGACACCGAAAACACAGACAGATTGGCTAAGTCATGAGCCTCTCTAGATGAATCCTAGGCAAAGGCAACACTGTGTCCGCTAGGAACGATCTAGTGGGAGCACAATACACAATTTGAACAATTAGCACAGCATAGATAGAAATCTACATCCAAATACAAGATAGCGAAACATATAAGGCCAAATTATGACGAGACAAAAACTAGTGCCTTATAACATGGGTTCACGAAAAGCATTGGCCATTTGAAAAGCATACGTTAAAAAGTGGGTATTCCTTGTAACAATACTTGCCCAAGAAGCAATCTCGAGGGGAGAAGGAAACGGTTCTACAATTTTTCGGTGAATACCCAGCTCTATCACCAGCCAGGGATAGAACTCTATGTCTATCTATAAGAAACATTATGAAGATAAGTAGTTTCATCGAGGGCATCGAATGGTTGCAGCACAATAACCAAAAGTGATTTCAAGATATAAAGGTCTTACGATAGTGTATCAAAATGGCACATTTAGCGCTAATTGAGCCTGAAGGTGCTGCACTCTTACCTACCTACCTCCATATCGGACCGCTTTGGCATTTGTCCATAGAAATTTCTCTAAATGTACCAGCGCAGACGTTAAGAGATTATAGTAATAATTCAAATGGAAATATTAGTTGTCAATACTAAACTGATTTTTTTTATCATAAATATTTCCATTCATATTCGAGTATTAATTTTTCATACTTTCAAATTTGTCGACATCTCATTGAACTAATGAAAAGACGCACTTCAAAATATTTCAACAAATAACGAGGACACTGTTTTACTTTTATAAACTAAACTACAACATCTTTAATTAAAACTACACTCTTGCTACTCTCTCGAAAATTCAAATTTCCATGTAAATTTTACTTTTTATTTGCCATTGTTCAATATTGTTTGATTAATTTTCCACACTGGCAACTTTCAACGCAACCAGGTAATTCTATTCTGCTCATAGTACTCGGTAGAACACAATTTGTTGCTTTGTATTTCGATTCACTCGACCGAAAACAGAGTTGAAAATATCCAATTGTTTTTCGAAAAGTCATACACTGTTATTAGAATTTACTGTTAAAAGCTTACCGGCTAATATCAGGTGATGCATTCGAAGGCGAAATTCACAAAAATAGAACAAAGCAACACTTTTACGGACGTTACACAACATTACAGAGTTACCGTATTGCAGCTGGTCTATTATTAAGAGTTTCTGCTTCAGTTCCACAGCCTTAAACTCATTTGAATATAAATTAAATATATACTTGCATTGGTATATAGTATATGTTGCATTGTTTGTAGGTATTATATTAAAGATAGAAATTATGTAAGCTGTTGCATGTCATGATATCCCCGGCGGAAATTACAAGAGCTTCAAGTTGTTCTGGTTTATTTTTCAATAGTTTCGAACTGGTGTGAGCCATCAAAGAATTCATTCGTAAACAATTTGCTAGGAAATAAGCGAGGTTCGATCTATGACTCTCGTAATATGGAGCCGTGGTATTTTGGACCAACCACCGTCTGCTTGAAAAAACAGAAGAGAAGTATAGTTGTCGGTTGTTTAGTCGGAAGTCACACGGAGTAAACGATATTGGTGTATTATCGTGGGGCAAAAACCAAGAGTTGTCGGCTCATAATTACATCCTCTTTTTACTAGTAGCTTCGCACAAACGACGCATAAATATATTCCTTGTTGATAGTTTGGGCGGTCGAAAGGATTCGAAGTGTGTGGTCGATAATCGAAGAAAACAGTCAACATAACTTTGATGTTTGATCTGTTTTGACGTGCTTTTTTTGGCTTCGGCTCACCCTTGCCACTATCATATGTTTCCCCGTTGTAAGCATAGATCCAAGACTCATCGCCAGTAACAATTCATTTCATGACATCCTGGTAGTCGAAAAACATTATTTCACTTCTGTTTTTTGAAAAAAATTTATTGATTTTGAAAACAATCGTGCTTTCGCTTTTCTTAGACCCAAATGATCTTTCAAAAAGGTTTTCATTGATCCTTCCGATATTGCAGCGATGCCAGTAAGACCTCTGACTGTTAATCGTCGATTCTCAAGCACCAATTTCTTCAGTTTATTAACGCGTTAGTCATTAGTGGACGTTGATGGCCGTTTTGGTGACGTGGTTAGTCATCAAAAGAAGCTGTTGTGTCCTTTTCATTGGGGGTGTTCTTTTACGTGGCGGTTCCCAAACCCAGCACATAATCCTGCAGAAAGGATGTCTCGCCTTCTCATCTTAGCTCGAATTGAAATGGATGTGTTTTGGCTACCCAGAGGATACTTGGACCGGAAGTCTTGAGCTGTTTGAGCCATAAGTAAAATAATCGTTTCTGGGCACTCGCAAGTGAATGGCGTTCAGAGAACTTTCCTCACTTGTGTGAACTTCTACACATGGCCCCATCCACCATTCATTTAATTATAAAAATCAATTCTGAACCTCAATCCACATTTCCTTGCAGGATGCTTTTAAGTGTGTGCCTGCGCTCAGAGATTTCCTACGCATTTAGGTTGGCTTTGACGTCAGACAATCCGTGCATATTATACACAAGTGAGTACTCCCGGTTTATTGGTACTTCAGGCGAACTATTTCCTGTGCATTGTTGAATAAATATTCTTATTTATTTTCTTATTCGATATTCGTAAAGTGTGTGTAGTCCATTAAATTACTTTTAGATTTTGCTGCAAGCAAAATTTTGACTGAGTTTATAACGCTGTTGTTGTTTTCTTATTATGTTTTCACACACTACCTGAAAGTTGTGTATCGGAAAGTTTGAACTTTAATTGATGTTGAAGGAGTGTTTATGGAATTCGAAGCACACACGCTCATATCAGACTAACTTTTTTTGCCTTTCCTTTCTTCGTTTTCTTCTACGCTTGGGCAGCTTGCGCTCGCTGGTCGTTGTACTTATTTTCAACGACGAACTTTTCGATTTTCAATTTCACACCCAAATGATTTTTTGATTACTTCAGGTGCTACGAACTTGGTACAAGTATATACTATAGACACATATTCGTATTAACAATCGTGAATCTGCGCGTTTGTGGCTGTGCGTGGGATCTGCTGGCTAATAACTTTTTATAAATTTGAGCCAAATTCGTAGCATGTAAAATGTGTTAATTAAGGCGTTTATGAACTTATTTTAGTGGGCGATGAGGGTCGGCTAATAAAAAGAAATCCATTATTTAGAGCAAATATATGCATCATTTTGTTTGATAACTTGTTGCCCTTTTGAAGGTATTTCATGAAAATCCGACTAAAAAATTGGGACAAGCAATTCTCTGAGCTTCTTTTCAAATCGAATTTTGTATCAGCAAAATTATTTGACACTGACAAAAGCAATTAGTAATCACTTGGTGTCAGGTTTGTACGATAAGATACACGCATAAAAACTACTCCCAAGGTCCTGGAGCTCCTGGCGAGTCACTATCGATGCAAGAAGCCTGGTTTTGTCATATCCTCAGTTCCTTCTAGGTGCAAATCTCTTCAAAACATCCAATTTTTTAGTTCAACTTAATCAGAATTTTTGGATCATGAATTCACCAAACCAAACTTTTAAACCGAAGTTGCTGTCACTAAAATAGCGGGAAATGTACTTCTTCAGAGTGTAGCCTCCTTCAGAGAAGTGACTATTAATTCTTATAGCCTCAAGCTCAGTAACCGTGCGTTCAAGGCAGGTTACAGAGTGTCTAAACTCGTTATCAATGACATCAATATGGGTGCTAGGCCCATGCGTTGGCCAGGAAGGGTAGCCTAGCCCCGCTATCAGTAAAATGCGTATGGGACGGCGCTTCCCTCTTCTCGTGTATTCTACTACTGGATAGCTGGACTTCTTGAACGCTTGGCTACCGTCTATTCGTATGCTGTCGCAAGATCCTTTGGACCAAGTTTGATTGGATGAGATTCAGTGAGCTCTTTGGCCTCAGTACGGGTAGGCTCTCGCTTATGGAAGGGTTCTAATAGAGTATTGCGTCGTCCATCCTGTAAGGTTGAGGGTCTTATCGGACCCCAGCGAAATCATCGCAGCACTTCTATTTTTATTGTCTCGGTTTTATTAATGGGAATAGAAATTAAACGCCTTAGCAAATTTTTATTGGGCAAGAGGCGCTTTGCTGACTCATGAGCTCGAATATCAGAAGTACTAAATTTTTGTCATATAGTAGTTCATGTGTGATCTTTCGATCAGCCCTCTAACCTAACCTGATAGTTCAAGAAACTTAAAACTGGTACTTCCATTTATTTTTTAAATCTCACAGACATTTTCAATTTTCCATTATAACAAGGCGCCTCTTTTTTACAATGAACTTGCCAACGCAGCAACTCTATTTTACCCGGAAACGGTTAGCTTTTGGTAGCCTCCGGTTTAGCCAGCACTGTCACTAACTCACTTGCAACCGGCTGCAATCTCGCGCATACCAATGGCGTATAGCACTTTGCAACATGCCGTCGACAGACATCAATTTCCATTTGCATTTCTGTGCTATCAAAATTTCATCAGCCAGCAACAATCGACAGTCAACACACCATTCACCAAAGTGCACAATGCGCGGCATACAAATTTTTTGTTGTGATTCCTTGCAGATAAACCAATCTGGCGATACAGCCAACACATACCGGTGCAGTATGTCTACCCGAACGGAAGTGTGACCATAGCGTGCGAGGCAATCGCTGAGCCGCCAGCCAATTTCACCTGGTACAAGAATGGCAATAAGAAACGTTTGCATAACGACAAACACCACGCCATCGAGAAGGATTACTATGCATCCACGTTGACGATTCATGCGCGCAACGATGACGTATTCGACACGTACCGCTGCCTGGCCGAAAATCAGTTGGGCGCCATCGAACGCAACACCGTACTAAAGCGAGGCGTTAAGCCACCACCACCCAGCGTACTGCAATTGCGTGGCTTCAATTCGAACAAATTCGATGTGGATGTTGGTTCGGTGCGGGTCTCACCGGCTCGCACCGCTCCGTCAACAACGGAACAATTGATGGAGGTGAACGGTTTTCGTATTGAATATATGACGGAGTATGAATTCAAGTCGGATGGCGGCAAATGGACGAATGCTAAACGGAAGGACTTCCCGTTCGAAGATGGTAAATATAGAAAAGTCTATATAAAAGGAGGGAAAGGCTGGAACGCCATTTCTTGAAAGACTACTGGTGTTGGGAACACAATGCTTTTTCATCTCACATTCTCTTAAGCTGAATAAGTGCCAGGAGCCCTGACTCTAATTTTTTGATTTGCAATTAAAATTTTGTCATACAGATAGAAACCAAAAATAAAGATAATGACGAAGATAACAGCGGACATAACAGATACAGAGATAGAAATTGGGTTGTAGATAAAGATAAAGTCATATATAATCATAGATACAGATATATATGGGGATGATAGAGATAGCGTTAGAGATAGAGACAGAGAGAGAGAGAGAGATATGGATAGTGATAAAGATAGAGTAAGGGATAACAGACACAGAGATGGAGATAAAGGTACAAATAGAGACAGATATATGTAGAGCTAATAGAAATATGGAGTATAGAGAAAGAGATAGAGCCAAAAATAGAGATAAAAGTTGAGATAAAGATAATTCTTATAAGGTGGCAACAGCGATCCATATGAAGACCCTACTAATAGATTACGTTTCAAACAGTAACTTTGTAAATCAACTCTGCTTTGCATTTCTCCCCACCCAAATACAGGCGCAACTTTTCTCATCAACAATCTGGAAGCCAATACCACCTATTTGATGCGTGCCGCCACCAAAAACTTAGCCGGTCTCAGCGATTATACGAAAGTCGAGAAATTCCACACACTTTCCAATGAGCCGAAATCCGCGTCAGCGCGTCTCGAGCACTTGACTGCCACACAGTTGTTGTGTATATCACTGGTGGCGTTGTTGTTGTGTAAGGAATTATCTTTCGGCTTTCAACCAGTGAGCAGTATAACGAAGTTGCGACGCGCTGCCGGTGTGCGTTGGTGAAGCAAATGTGCCACCATAAATTATAGAGCAGTGAGGATCTACGCCAGCAGCAGCAGCAGCTTTCTTCTGGGTGAAAGCGTGGTAAGAAAGTAGGGTATGGGTTTCAAGTTATATATATACACATGACAATAGTTATTATGTGTAAAATGTTCGCTTAGCACTAAGGGTTAAAGGCTACGAAGAGTTTATATTTTACTTAGTTGAAATACACACTAAATAATGGAAATATACAAAACGGAAATATTTTAATTAAATAAATTAATAAAAAATATATATACGCTGACGTTTATATAAAAAAAATTTAATGCTTACGAAAAAAACAATAATATTTACATAAACATTCCATTTGCATAGCATAAACATTAATACACGATAATAAATGACGAAATATTTGGACTCCATGTTTAGCTGTTAATCGATATGACAGAAAATCGTTTGCAGTACTTTATATATACTATAACATAAATTTTGAATTAGATACTCTTAAAAACAAGCCAGTATTTTATGTGTACATTGCTGCTGACATACGTTATATAATAATAATTAATTACAATATATACGAGATTTCATAACGATAATATGTAGTCCTGCCGAAATCTCTCTCAATATCGGCCTCAAACGTTTCACTTTTGTTTGTAAAAATCATTGGAAATTTTTATCCATTAAGTTTTATTTTAATTTTTATTTTTTTTGGACAAATATTGGATTTGTTTTGCATGCCTTGATTTTACATTTCGTTCTTTTTTTTACATTTTCTTTTATGTTTTTCATTTCATTAGCAACCCTGAATCATGTTTGTGGGCTTTATATACAATTAATTTTTGTGTAAAAAATATCAAAACTTGTAGCTCTACTTTTCTATATATCTTACATCATATCTTGTAATTTTGGTATTTGGAGCTCTTTACCATTGCAAAAGGTTTTAATTCAACGTCAATATAATCTTCATACATAACTATACACTTGATTTAATCATGTATTTAAAATGTTTTATACCTTTTCAATTTTTTTAAATTATTTTTTTTAGTAAAATATATTTGTTTTTAACACTATTATAAGAAATAGCCACAAAACGTTCTTTTTGGTGCAATTTGCATATTATCCACAAACGATACTGTCTTGCGAACGAGTACTCATTTAAACCTGAGCATAGCTCTTTACTAACAAAAAAACAGTTTCACTTATAGAAATGGAACTCATTTCTAATTTCTACTGTTATTTGAAATAAAAGTGAATATTTTTTTGATGATGTGAGTTCGAAGAATTCTCAATATGTGTATATGTGCCTTTCTTTTGATACTTGTTTATTGTTGGGAACAAATATTTGATATTTCTAAAGTACGACTATAATTAATTTAGGTATTAACGAACATTAAATGCATGTATCTTGCATGTTTTTTTTATTTTTTTAATTCTAATTTTTTTATTCACTCTTAATTTTTTTAAGTATTAATATTTTTTTAATTTAAATTTTTATTTTTTATTTAATTTTTAATTGCTTATTTAGGTTTTATTCTTCATTTTAACTTATTATTTTTTTTTAAGATTTAACTTAATTTATTTTTAACTTTTTATCAAACTTTTAGTCTACACTTTTTTGATAATTTTTTTGTTTGGTATGCTATATATTTTAAATTTGTTTCTTTTTTTAATTCAGTTTTTATTTGTTTATTTTAATTTACACTTATTATTATTTTTTAATTAATTTTTATTTCATTTTGCAATATGTTATTATTAGCACTTTTTATTATATTTTTATTTACAGATCGTTTTTTTCTTAATTTAGTTTTATTTTCTTATATAACTTTATTTTTTTATTATATTTTTCATATTTTATTGTTCTATTATGTTAATTTAAAAATTATAATTAAAATATTTCTAATTTTTAAATTCGTTGTTTAATTAAAAATTTTTTAATTAAAATTTTAACTTTTATTCAATTTTTAATTATTTATTTAACTTTTATTTTTTACTCTTAATGTTTTTTTTTGAAGATTTAATTTATTTTATTTTTAATTTTTTATTAAACTTTTAACCTTTTTCTGAAGTTTCTTTTTAAGTTTTAAATTTTTTGTTAAATAATTTTTAAATTTTTTCTTATTATTTAGCCGAATTTTTTTTTACTATTTGTTTTAAACTTGTAGTCTTTATTTGTTTTGATATTTGTTTGTTTTATTTTTTGTGTTTAATATTTTTCTTCTTATTTAATTTATTTTTATTGAATTATTTATATTAA
>NC_052500.1:15262206-15285149 GCF_016617805.1 Bactrocera tryoni
ATGATTGTATTAAAACCTTGAACATTGACATTTTCGGGTTAGTTTTTGTTTACCTAAATGCGATGAGAAAAAGTTTCTTTCATTTCTTGATTTACTTGAATGAGTACGAAGGAGAAAACATAATTGTCAATAGTGCCAAAAGAAAAGCATGTCATTCGTGCTCAAACCATCGTAAAGGAGGCTCGTACAACAAGAAGGTAAGTAAGTGAATTTTATGTGATTTTTTTTTTAAATAATTACTTCATTTGCTTTTATAGCATTGGAAATCGGAATGAATTGGAAAAAGCAACAGCAGCAATATCATCAGAAGCATAAGTAAGTATGTAAAAAAAAAATGTGTACATTGAAATTGGACTGCGCGGTCCAATATAACACGCAAAAATAAATACATACATATGTACATAAGTATGTATTTTATGCGTTTAAGGCGGCCTACACAATCCAATATAATATCTGAAAACGAATGTTTGTTTTATATTTGAAATGATCAAATAATATTTATCTTTTATTTCAGATATTATTATCATTTTATACAATTAATCTTTCTCTTTCTTTTAGATATTACAAATTCAATATAATTATTATTTATTTTCAAGTTTTAATAACCTTTATTTTATTTCAGGTGTTTGTCTTTTACAATCTTTTCCACTCTTTTATTTTCAGGTATTTGTCTTTTTGATCATTTTTCACTTTTTTATTTTCGCGTATTAATAATTCTTTTCTTTAATTAATCTTTTTTCAGATGAAAATTTTTTTTTTTAAATTAAATATATTTTTATTTACACAATGTAACCGTTAATATATGTAATTACAATAAATTACAATTTTATAAATATGTATTAAAAACAATAAAATTAATAATTTAAAAATTTAAAAACTTTTCTTTGAAATTTTAAGAAATTTTTAAAGTAGGAATCAAAAAATACAACCCTGCATCAGCTGTGTAAAACGCAACCCTGCATCAGCCGTCGATTGGAAATATTAGAGCAGGACAGATATACTTTTTTATATGACACTGCTGAATGAGCGCAACAGAGATGTATGATCACATTATACGTACGTATGAGAGGAAAACAGGGTAGAATCTACTACTCACATGATTACCCACTGATTCACTGGTTTTTACCCGCTCGTGGTTGGCAGGGTGATTTTTGTTTACATACACATATATATAAATTATAGTGAAAGTTGTAACTGAACAAGAAAAGGTTGAATTATAATTTGAGATGAGTGCATAATATATGCGATGGACGTGACAAGGACAGAGACGAGTAGGTCCTTGTGACATTTACTACAGTGGTCATATAAAGGAGCGCAAGTTTGGTGTAGGATTCGTGGTGGGAGAGAGACTCCGTCGCCGAGTACTATCATTCACTGCGGTGAATGAACGTCTAGCCAGAATCCGCATCAAAGCAAGGTTCTTCAACATATCGCTGATTTGCGCCCACGCCCCGACGGAAGAAAAGGACGATGTGACCAAAGATGCCTTTTATGAGTGCTTGGAGCGCACTTATGAAGGCTGCCCCCGCCACGATGTCAAAATCGTGCTTGGCGACTTTAACGCCAGGGTGGGCAAAGAAGGTGTCTTTGGCACTACGGTCGGTAAATTCGGCCTCCACGACAAAACATCCCCTAATGGGTTGAGGCTGATTGACTTCGCCGGGGCCCGAAATATGGTTATCTGTAGTACTAGGTTTCAGCATAAGAAGATTCATCAAGCTACCTGGCTGTCTCCGGATCGAAAACCAGATCGATCATGTTGTGATAGACGGAAGACACGTCTCCAGTGTTTTAGATGTGCGTGCGCTCCGAGGTCCTAACATCGACTCGGACCACTATCTTGTTGCAGCTAAGATTCGCACTCGCCTCTGTGCAGCAAAAACGCACGCCAACAAACACAAGGAAGGTCTGACGTCGAGAAGCTGCAATCACAACAGACCTGGCAAATCAACAACCGACCAGATATTCATCATGCGCCAAATTTTGGAAAAGACCCGTGAAAGGAGAATCGACACACACCACCTCTTCGTCGATTTCAAAGCTGCTTTCGACAGCACGAAAAGGAGCTGCCTTTATGCCGCGATGTCTGAATTTGGTATACCCGCAAAACTAATACGGCTGTGTAAACTGACGTTGAGTAACACCAAAAGCTCCGTCAGGATCGGGAAGGACCTCTCCGAGCCGTTCGATACCAAACGAGGTTTCAGACAAGGCGATTCCCTATCGGGCGACTTTTTCAACCTGCTTTTGGAGAAAACAGTTCGAGCCGCAGAACTAAATAGAGAAAGTACCATCTTCTATAAGAGTGTACAGCTGTTGGCGTATGCCGATGATATTGATATCATCGGCCTCAACACCCGCGCCGTTAGTTCTGCTTTCTCCAGGCTGGACAAGGAAGCACAGAAAATGGGTCTGGCAGTGAACGAGGGCAAGACGAAATATCTCCTGTCATCAAACAAACAGTCGTCGCATTCGCGACTTGGCTCTCACGTCACTGTTGTCAGTCATAACTTTGAAGTCGTAGATAATTTCGTTTACTTTGGAACCAGCGTAAGCACCACCAACAATGTCAGCCTAGAAATCCAACGCAGGATAACTCTTGCCAACAGGTGCTACTTCGGACTGAGTAGGCAATTGAGAAGCAAAGTCCTCTCTCGACAAACAAAAACCAAACTCTATAAGTCACTCATAATTCCCGTCCTGCTGTATGGTGCAGAGTCTTGGACGATGTCAACAACGGATGAGTCGACGTTGCGAGTTTTCGAGAGAAAAGTTCTGCGAAAGATTTATGGTCCTTTGCGCGTTAGCCACGGCGAATGCCGCATTCGATGGAACGATGAGCTGTACGAGATATACGACGACATCGACATAGTTCAGCGAATTAAAAGACAGCGGCTACGCTGGCTAGGTCATGTTGTCCGGATGGACGAAAACACTCCAGCTCTGAAAGTATTCGACGCAGTACCCGGCGGGGGAAGCAAAGGAAGAGGAAGACCTCCACTCCGTTGGAAGGACCAAGTGGAGAAGGACCTGGCTTCGCTTGGAATATCCAATTGGCGCCACGTAGCGAAAAGAAGAAACGACTGGCGTGCTGTTGTTAACTCGGCTATAATCGCTTAGGCGGTTTCTACGCCAATTAAGAAGAAGAACAAGAAGCATATGTGTATCAGAGATCTGCATGCGGTGGCCGCAATTATTGTACACTTAGTCAATACTTCTTGTTTCTGCGACTGAACACTGCATTGACTGATACGTGTGATGCTAAAGAGAAAGAAGTGGATGAAAGAACACCAGCGCAAAGCGAGGAGTGCGCATAACATATTGACTTCGGCAAAGAAGTGTTTCAAGTATTACGCACGAAACAAGCAGACACTTTGTTTGATTTGTTGCCGAAGGCATAAGACACTGCGATTAGCTCATTGTCGAAGGCATGACACTTTGAATTGTTGAATTGTTGTTACAGTAAAACACAGTCAAATAAAGTGTCATGCCTTCGGCAATAAGCTAAACGCAGTGTCTTATGCCTTCGGCAACAAGTCAAACAAAGTGTCTGCTTGTCTCGTGCGCAACACTTGAAACACTTCTTTGCCGAAGTCAATATGTATATGCGAGCTTAAATTGATCGTCACATGCGGTGGTGGTGTGCGCTTGCACTGCATGCTTTGCGCTGGCGTTCAGTCATCCACTTCTTTTAATGTAAGTAGGCTTAAAGTCAGAGAAACAGCAGCGCATGCCGATCTCTGATATGTATGTATGTACATATGTATATGTCAGAGAACGTCTATCATAGAGAAGGTTCACGTTTCAGATATCGTAACTTTTCGAAGGGGTACTCGGCAGAGATGAGGGAGTCTCACCACAGACAAATTATAAGCGTGTTTCACGCTTAATGCTAATTCCAATGTAAACAAATTTACTCCTACAGATTCGTTTACTTTCTATGCGCAACCGACTCGGCATATATGTAATTTATATATTTTCCGTATATAAGTATTTGGTATCAAAGCATATATGTACTTAGTACATAAGTATGTACATATGTACATACATATGTTAACATTTGCCTATGTATTTCATGATAATTCCATAAAATCATTAAAAATATATAATAGAGTAAGGTATGTATTATTACCCAAATAATTAATATATATAGATTTATTGTGATTAGTTTTAAACTTACACATTTACATTAAAAGTTCTTAAAAGATCAAGCGGTCGCACATGTGCTCATATGTATGTAATGTATGTATGCGTGCATGTAAACAAATATGACAGACCATCAGCATAATGTTTGTAAATTTGTCTACATGCAACATATGTACATACATATGCAAATATGTACACTCAATGCTTCGTGCGAAATCTACGTTGACACGGACAACCAAGTGCCGAAGCTCACGTTTTGTCAACGGACCTACGCGACAACAAAGCATCACAGCATTGTGTTGTTGGTAGAAAATCCGAGCTGTGCCGAAAAAATAAGCGAACGATCGCCGATTGTCACCGCTTCCCTTGCCGCTGTAACAGTTTCTCCAACAAACCAACGTAAATATGTATGTTTCTGTATGAGCTTGCATACATATCGACGCAGATTTTTGCAAGCCGCGTAAAAATATTTTTTACATTCCTTGACAAATACAGTCAATCCCGGTTATATGCCACAATCAAAGATACAGATTTTTGTGGTTTGTTAAAAATAAAAATATAATATGGCACATAAGCGAGTGCGGATACTTAACGAGTTGTACTTACAACAATAATTTCTATGTATTTCAAACAACCAACCGTGAGATGCAGCAAGATATAGGCAGTTAAGAGGAATGATTTTCATTTAAGCGGAGTACTATTTAACCCGGATCCACTGTACACATAAATCAGAGGAATATTGAATATTTTCTTTGACACATTTCTTGACTTGAAAATCGACAAATAAACTATGTTGAAATTGTTCTCGCTGTAATATTTGCTACATTTGGCTGCCATATTGACTTGTGACGCCGCTAATGCTATTTCAGACATTTGTTGCTTTTGTAGAACAATATTTGTAATTTTTGCGGGTGACACATCTACAAGCAACGCATATAAGTATGCGACTGTATACGTGTGAAGCAGACGTGTTTTTACTGTGTCCTCGAAATTTCTTAGTAAATTTCTAGTTTTCTTATATTGGATGAAGTGGGTTATTGTGTGGGACGTTCCGGGAGGATTGACCACCTAAGTGGACACCAGACCTACGGGATTAGATAAGTACACTTTGATTTATACTTATATATAATCAATCGCACATACCTTTTGTTTCCCAATTTGCAAAATTGTTTGATTTTTCCCCTTATAGCAAACGTGCAGTTAATTGTATTTTTTCTCTCAGCTGTTCCCCTCCTTGTGTTTTCGTTTTAATTTTGATTTGTGCATTGCCAACCATTTTGTTTTTAAGTTAAGTATTAAAGCTAGTGACTCAACATACACAGCGACGGGTGATCCCAGACGATCTTTTTTTTCGGAGGTATGGCCTCTGAAAACAGTATTGGGCGAACACCGGATAATCCTTTCCGAAGGATGTCAAAAATTATGAGAACGCCGCCTAATGGGAAAAATGAGGAGTCCGCCGCTGCCGGACCAAATAAGAAATGTGATACTGCCGATCATGTAAGCAAAAGCGATAAGCCCAAGGAATCACAAAACAGAGAAACGGCTAGCATTTTTAGCAAACTAGGGGAAAAAATTAAAGAATTGGAGAGCATGATGGCCGGCCAAAGGCATATTAACTAGGCGATGCGCGAACTTTTGGGCAACATTCCGACAATATACGCCAAAGCTGAAAGAGTGGAAATCCTATCGAAAAGAGTGATAATAAGAAAATTATCTCAAGCCCCTATTGGTAGAGATAATATCCCAAAAAGAATGAGAGAGGCAACAGGCATATTACCACCCACAAAAAAGCCAAAACACATTACTGAAAATGCGCATCTATCGTATAGTGGAGCAGCAAAAACAACCCAAAATGATACCACGACTCTTCAAAACGGAAATGAAGGATGGGTAGACGTGGTTAAAAAGAGGAAACAGATGGAAAAGAAAATTAGAACAAAACCGGATGCCATCATTATTACGAAGAAGGAAGGGGCGTCGTATGCAGACATTCTGCGAAAAATAAATAGTGACAGCGGGCTCGAGAAGCTGGGTTCGAACGTAACCTATGTTCGAAAAACACTCAAAGGAGACCTGCTTTTAGAATTGAAAAATGGAGCAGACACGAAAGCAGAATCTTTTCAAAGCGCCTTAGAGGGAGTAGTTGGAGAAATGGCTACGATACAGCCCAAAACTCACAACGTTACGATTGTATGCAAAGATCTGGACGAAATAACAACTCCCGAAGTAATCTGCGCAGCATTGAAAAGGGAGGGTGGAATCCAAAATCTGGAGATAACAAGTGTCAAAAGTCTGCGAAAAACGCGAAGTGACACACAAATAGCACTTGTATGCATGCGCGCTCAAGATGCTAAGGCCGCACTCAAACTGGGAAAAATAAAGATTGGGTGGTCTATCTATCGCCTTCAAGAATACTCGCCTATTCCCAGATGTTATAAGTGTTTCCATCTGGGTCGCATGGCTCGTAAATGCTGCAGTTTGACAGACAGATCTTCCCTATGCACACGCTGTGGAACCGCAGGACATTTAGCAAAGTCGTGTACAAACGCCCCGAGCTGCATGCTCTGCAAAGGGGAGCACTCTGTATTGAGCACGACTTGCACAAAGTACCTCGAGTCTCTGAAGTCTCTTAAGTAAATGAGGATACTGCAGTTGAACCTAAACCTAAGAGAACATTGATGTCGCCATACTAAGTGAACAATACTCCCAGCGTCCGGAAAGCACATGGATTGCAGACAAAACTGGCACGACAGCAATATGGTCCTGTAAAGGGCAACCTTTTAAGGCCCGCCCCAGAGAAGCCCATAATTTTTTCACATGAGCGAATATTCAGGGGATTTATTTTGTAAGTTGCTATGCTCGTCCCAGCGCATTAATCACAGAATTCAAAGACTTAGTCTTAAGGCTGTCTTTAGAAACCAGAGGCAAAACTCCTATTATAATAGCGGGTGATTTTAATGCTTGGTCAACTGCATGGGGCAGCAGATGTACAAACCACCGCGGGCGGCTAATCCATGAATATTTGAGTCAAACGCACTTAACAATTATGAACACCGGAACTCGAAACACTTACCAAAAAGGCAATAAACAATCTATAATTGACATTATGCTTGCAAATGATTCGCTGAGCAGGCACATTAAGTGTTCGGTGTCTGACATGTACACAAACAGTGATCATATGGCAATTATTGCAAAAATTTCGTACTCCCGAGAGCAGGCACCTCCTAGCAGAAATACTTCCCGAAAACGAAGCTGGAAGCAACATGAGTTCGACTCAGACATGTTTGAGCTAGTCTGGAGTGCATCAAAGGCATCAGGTGACGACGCCGCCCACTTGGTACCGGCAGTGAAAAAAGAACTGGTCGCAGCATGCGATGCAACAATGCGTAGAACGTCACATCACAACAAGCGGCGGCCTGTATATTGGTGGAATGAAGAAATTTTCATGCTGAGAAAACTTTGTCACTCAGCTAGACGGCGGATGTCGAGATTTAAAAACAAGCAGCAGCAACCTAAAGATGCCTCTTTTATGGGAAAAGTCGTCGAAACATTATTCCCGAAACACGACCGGATTTCATATGCCAAGCGACGAAACGAAGCTGCAAAGTCACCGTCGTTAGTCACGGAAGACGAACTATTGGCAATAGCAAAGAAAATTAAAAACACCAAATCGCCTGGACTGGATGGCATACCAAACAGAGGTCTGAAGGAAGACATATGCTCAAAACCTCGAGTATTCGCTAAAATGTATAACGCTTGTATAAAGGAAGAGGTATTCCCCGACTCTTGGAAAGTACAGCGTTTGGTTCTGCTCCCAAAACCAAAGAAACCACCTGAAGAACCTTCATCGTACCGACCTCTGTGTATGCTCGACACAATGGGTAAAGTGTACGAGAATATAATAAGAAACCGCTTGGAGTTAGCAATTCAGAAAGCCGACGGATTATCAGAGAGACAATACGGCTTTAGAAAATATAAATCCACTATTGACGCACTACGAGAAGTCGTCGATACTGCGAAATGTGCAGTAAGTGGCAAAAGATGGAAAGGTGGCACAAAAAAGTACTGCGCGCTGATTACCCTGGATGTCAAGAATGCATGCAACTCCGCAAAATGGGCAGACATAATCAAAGCCCTGGATAAAATAAGAGCCCCTGAATACCTCATAAACATAATAACGAGCTATTTTAAAAACAGAAGGCTGATTTTCGACACGGACGAAGGCGCCAAGAGCTACTCTATCTCGAGTAGAGTACCCCAAGGCTCAGTGTTAGGCCCAACATTATGGAAGCTTATGTACGACGGGGTGCTAAGAACACAGCAACCAGAAGACGTGAAACTAGTAGCTTATGCGGATGATCTAGTGGTGGTAGCAGTGGCCAAACAATTAGCCGACCTGAGAAATAAATGTAATGAGTGCTTAAATGGTCTACGCCAATGGTTCTCTTCTGTGAGTCTGAAACTGGCGGAGGAAAAAAACAGAAGTTTTACTCATAAGCAATAGGAAGATAGCAGAAAGAATAGAGCTCACCATAGGGGAGTGCAATATTACTTCACAGCCGCAACTGAAGTATCTGGGAGTAATATTGGATTCCAAATTAAAATTTAAAGAACACCTGGAGTATTCTTCCGCGAAGGCAAACAGAATTTATAATGCCCTATCGAGAATGATGACCAATAAAGGCTGCGTGCGTTCCAGCCGGCGATTCTTAATAGCGAAAGCAATGAGTTCCGTAATATTGTATGCGGCGCCAGTATGGATACAGGCAATGGATATAAAATCGCATGCTAAACAGATAATTGCAGTGCATAGGCTTTCTGCAATTCGGGTTGTTTAAATGAGTTAAGCATCCACCCACTCTACCCGGGAAAAACTGGGCCATCCTAATAAGACAGCATAGTTCACCACAGCTGAGAACACGACAACACAACTCACCAAGCCTGTGCACAAACAAACTTATCAAAAAGGATGGTCAAAAGGGAAAGCGGACACATTCGTCTTATACAATTCGCACGTCAACTTTTTCGCTTATAGACTGCGCCGCGACAACACCCCACGCTGCTCTACGCTTATACAATTCAACGATCCTGTGCGCGTTAATTCGAGCCGTCAGCAATCCAGATCGCTACATCGCATCTTCGATACATCAGCAACCACCGGGACACATCCGCATAACGATCGTCTCTCGCTGCTTCATATGGACAGCGTCCCGTTGATTATCTAGTGTTTTTATTCACACATACATATGTATGTATTATAAATTTTTATTATAAATATGTTTAATGGTAAAAGGAGATGTGCAATATACTAAATCAATTAAAATCATTTAAAATATAATCTAAAGAAAACTTATTATTTGTTGAGAACGTGGAGGTGAGTGATTTAGTGAAAATACATTTAAACATGGTCCTTCGAGCCTCACAGAAAGGCACTAGTGGAGAAACACAAACCACAATAAACATATAAATATACCTGTGCGGTGAACAAAAAAAAAACAGTGTGCAGTGACCCAAACTGAACAAAACCCTGGAAAAAAAAAACATACACGTATACTTATATACGAGTACATATAATAAACAAAACTAATAATCAAGGTGCAGTGCAGTATATTTAAAATATTTACAAACTGTCGTACATACATAAAGTGGAAAGAATAAGTGAAGTGACAACGACAACAAAACGAACAAAAAACAATTTCAACAAAGACATCAGAAACAAACATAGGCGCGTTACCTAAACACAAAACATAAACTAACTAATTAATCGGGCGCGAAATGTAAAATCATCTAAACAATAAAACAAACATAAAATCGAAACAAACGGGCGCGAAAGCAAACAAAAAAAAAAAAAAAACAAACAACTAAGGCGCAAGAACAAATATTCGGGCGCGAACAAAAATAGCCATTAAACATAAAACAACGAAAAACTACAAGCCATTCTCCTAGCCAGCTGACAAATTCAGGAGTGGAGAAAGGAAAAGGAATTAGAAGAAATCGCGCAGGCTTGTAAACACTTACATACATACCTACAGCATATAAAACGCCCCTGGAGGAAGAACAAAGTGAGCGTATTTATTTCATTTCTTTAAATCTATTTAATGCGCATATGTATGTAAAAAATACGTTTTATATAAAATCGGTTTTAACAGCGAAAAAACGGTTGCCAAACTGTCCCAATTTCGAGTTTATTTTGCGGGAAAAACCGAACACAGTTTGGTATAACGTAGTATATACATATGTACTATATATCAATATATGTAAATAAATCACATTACTTTATTGCCTAAGTACTAGCTTACTTTCGTGTGTTCAAACACTTATTAACAAACAAACAACATACAAGTCCGTCATACCTCTTATGTTTAACAAAACAATAAGCAAGATTCCAGAAATCAAATAAGCAAAGGCACAAACGTTAAGTTATAACATATAAACAAAACAAAAAAAAACATACATATATTCAAATTTTCTAATGCGATAATATTTACATATATATATTTACATACAAAAATATATTCAAAGTGCATGCGGTAGAATACCTGCACATTCTTTATTTCGCCTTCGCACTCTCTTCGCAGTGCGAACATACATACAGACGCAAACAACCACCCGGTGCCGCCAATATACCCTACACTGGGTATTAGTACAAAAAAATTACGTAGTCTTAAAGTTAGTTAAAAAAAAAAAAACCGTTTAAAATTCACTTACAAGGCGGTAAAGTAAAACAAAATTTCCCTAATTTCATCTTTTTTGTTAAAAATAGAATTTAATAGCAGTTAAACAAAATCTACATAATTTGTGAATACTGTATATACAAACATACATACAGATATTAAAACATACAAATCTTCAAAGTCCACATTGGCATCTATCCGGCAATACCTCTTGTTCTTTGGAAAACAAAAACAAGCAGGATTGCATACAAAAAGCGAATTGATCTCTTCAACGAGCTCTCAATCGCAAAAAACATAAGTCCGAGTATTAGGGTGTACCTAAATACAAAATATTCGGACATCAAATATTTTAATATATAAAAAACGCGGTTGAATAATAATTAACCATTTAAAATAAAATATAAATAAAAATAATACCAGTGCAAAAAAAAAAAATAATACAAAACGATATTAATAAAATTTACGTTTGTACCGACATAAAAACTCTTATTTATTTAAAAGAGTATACAAATTATTACACTGTATCGCTTCGGTTAGATACTACAAAGTAGTTTACACCAAAAAAGATTAAATTTATTTTGACAAATATTAATATTTTTTTTATAATATAACAAAAATGGTTAATAACGAACAAAATCAAAATACACCTACAGGAGCTACACGCTCAAAACAGGTTGTTAAATATATTTCACAAAGTGACAGTTTATTACGATACTGCACTAGATTTGCCGCTTCATCGATTCACGAAAACTCTGAATCGTTATTAGAAGTAAAAGGCCAAAATCTTACAAATTTTTGGACTCGCTTCCAAACGGCTCATGACGCCATTGTAGATTCTGACGATTCAGATCTACCACAAAATTTTAAAGTATCTGCTACCGCAATATACGAAAAATGCTTGGACCAATACGAAGAAACAAAAGCTATGATCTCCGATCAACTGAAGCTAATAAAAGCAATTTCACCTACTCTCTACAGTATAGTAGAGCTGCCACAAGTGCAACAATATCAAGAGGCAAGTTTCGGCATCCAGCTCGAGGTGCCCGCTTGTGACACAGAAACATTCTATGGAGGTTATGAAGAATGGCCGTCCTTCCGGGACATGTTCACAGCCGTTTACATCAACCATCCAGAACTATCAAAAGCACAAAAACTGTATCATCTCCGATACAAGACAAAAGGTCAAGCAGGCGTCATTGTAAAACAGTTCGCTCTTAATGACGATAATTTCAATTTGGCTTGGGAAGCTCTAAAAGCTAGATATGAAAACGAAAGAATACTGGTCGATAAGCAAGTAACGACACTATTAAACTTGCCTAAAATTAAGAAAGAAACAAGTGTAGAATTCATTAAACGAGAATCCACTGTTTCTAATTGTTTGTCGGTTCTATCGACACTTAATATCCCCACAGACAGCTGGGATCCTATTCTGGTACACATTTGCACCGCCGCATTACCAGAAAAGTCGTTACTTCTATGGGAGCAATCGCTCTCATCACGAAAAAAGTGCCCAACGTGGCAACAAATGAAAGATTGTCTCACCACCCAATATGAAATTGCGGAAAGGTTAGAAGAAAAAAGAATCAAAACTAAGATCATTAAACACGACCAAAATATAAGCTTCAATAGACCCCAAGCTAGAAGCAACAAAAATTTAATTAAAAGCTTTCACAAAACGCACTCGTTCATATCCGAACAGAAAAAATACACGTCATGCGAACTATGCACAAGAGGGCATAAGCTTAAAACTTGCGAGAAGTTTAAAAAATTAAATATTAACGAAAGGAACAACTTTTTCAGATCAAAAAGACTCTGTACAAACTGCTTGTCTCATACACACAATCTTAAAAATTGCAAAACCAAATATAATTGCTTCTATTGTCATAAAAGACATCATACAATGCTTCATAACAGCACATATCACATCTCACCTCAAAGGAGCGCATATACAAAAAGAACCACGGGTTTAATTACAAAAGCAAATCCCGAAAGCCAAAATACTAAAAATTGCCAAGAGACACCATGCTGCTCAAAGGCACACAAATCTCAAACGCTACACAGCGAAACACAAAGTGGACTAGTTACAGAACTAGTTACCACCACATCAACTCAAGTTGCGAAAAAACCAAATAAATGCCTTAATTTACATTAATTAATGAAATTTCAAGATATAGGGAAACTTCCCCAAATATTAAACAAAACTAAAGAAGATCAGTATTGTGAGGACTTTTCTAAAGCCACAACTACTCGATCAAATAATGGCCGGTACGTCGTACGACAACCACTAGAGCCACAATTTTGCAATACCCCACATAAAGGTATAAAAAACAAAGTCAGAGTTACTTCTGACAATACAAATTGTTAAAAGCATATACATCTTTTCGGCCCCGCAGGATGGCTTTCGCCCATAATGGGAAAAAAACAATTCTAAACAACTCCTAGAGCGGCGGCGGGCTACTAAACGCCAAATTAGTGCATACGCACTAAAAGATAAAATATAGCACAGTTGTATCAAAAAGTCGAAAAATCGACACTTTCATACATTTTCAAAAGTAAATAAAATCTCAAAAATAAGTTAAGGAATCACCATATTCCCAATGCGATACAGTGACGCACCTACACTTACAAAAGGCAAAGGTCGTTCTTATCGCATCTATCTAAGCGCTCCTCATATGGGTAGGTAACGGGAATCAGCTATACAAAGGCATCAACTTAATTATGAAGAATTCTCTACTTCCCGAATCGAAGCCGTTCTCCATTCACGGCCACTCTCCCGCGAGACCCCTATTATTCTACAGCTCAAACCTCAAAGCTAAGATGCACGCACTCTGGCCATTTCTGAGTCAGACGTGGCTGCGCTATATTTCACAATAATAAAGAAATGCAAACTATTGCCGATAAACGGCAAATATAATAACTAGTAGTTACAAACTCATAAATCCTTAAAAATATATTTTATTACTGTATGCATATAAAAGCAAATATGGTATATACCATACCAAATACTATGTTTAAAACCAACATTTATAGCATGTGTTCTGCGCCCTCGGCTACTCTACCAGCAGTACGCCGAAATACGAGTACATGCAACAGCACAAAATCGTAATACTAGGCAAAATATTCGCCTAGGGGGCCCAGGATGTTTAAATGAGTTAAGCATCCACCCACTCTACCCGGGAAAAACTGGGCCATCCTAATAAGACAGCATAGTTCACCACAGCTGAGAACACGACAACACAACTCACCAAGCCTATGCACAAACAAACTTATCAAAAAGGATGGTCAAAAGGGAAAGCGGACACATTCGTCTTATACAATTCGCACGTCAACTTTTTCGCTTATAGACTGCGCCGCGATAACACCCCACGCTGCTCTACGCTTATACAATTCAACGATCCTGTGCGCGTTAATTCGAGCCGTCAGCAATCCAGATCGCTACATCGCATCTTCGATACATCAGCAACCACCGGGACACATCCGCATAACGATCGTCTCTCGCTGCTTCATATGGACAGCGTCCCGTTGATTATCTAGTGTTTTTATTCACACATACATATGTATGTATTATAAATTTTTATTATAAATATGTTTAATGGTAAAAGGAGATGTGCAATATACTAAATCAATTAAAATCATTTAAAATATAATCTAAAGAAAACTTGTTATTTGTTGAGAACGTGGAGGTGAGTGATTTAGTGAAAATACATTTAAACATGCTGATCTTCAGGGGTTGTGACTAATATGGGGGGGAGTTCTTCTAATTCCCTAAATGTTTTCAATTGTGAATTGAGGTACTCGTTTGAGACTTCCTAAACTTGAGTTGTCAATGTTGTAACTGGTTCCGCAACTAGTCCGCTTAGGACCCATCCGAAAATGGTATTTTGCGCCAGAAGTGTTTTGGTAATTTTCTCAATACCTTCGAGAATAATTTGTGGTATGAGATCGCTGCCTAATAGGAGATCTATTTGAGCGGGAGTGTTGCAGTTGGGGTCTGCTAACTTAAGGTGTGAAACCTTTTGCCAATGCTTGTTATTTATATGATAGCTTGGTAGCATGTTGGTTAATTGCGGTAAGACAATAGCTTCAGCTTGTATGCGCTTATCCGCTTTGGGGGAAAAGAGGGTAATAGGGCAGATTTTATTTGAATTTTGAACAACTCTTCCGCCCATTCCCGTGATTTCAAAGTTGGCCAGTTTTGTTGGTAACTGTAGCCTGTTTTGTGCCCTAGACGCTATAAATGATCGTTGTGATCCTTGGTCTATTAAGGCTCTGAGTTTAAACAGTTCTCCTCGGTGTTCGATGGAGACAACTGCTGTGGGTAATAGTACCCTACTGTGATCAACCGATGCTGCTGAATTATTAGCCAGCATGCCGCCCATTGACATCCAGGGAGATGAACTCGAGCGTTAATATCATCTAACAGCACCTAAAACAGTATCGGCAAAGACAGAGGAGAGGAACAAAAGCATTAAAATGTGGCAGGAGCGGTGGAATTCCTTATCCAAAGGGCGTTGGACCCGCCGACTGATACCGGACACCCACTCGTGGATAGACAGACGACATGGGGACCTAGACTTTTATCTGACCCAAATACTTAGTGGACATGGGTGCTTTAGAAGCTACCTTTTCAGATTCCACAATGACATTAGTCCGAACTGTCCGACATGTACAGAGCATCTAGAACACTCTGAGCATGTACTATTTTATTGCCCTCGATTTTCAAATACAAACAAAATATGATTTGAATTCGCGAAAGCGAACATAAACACATACATAAGGTCATGACACATAAGTTTTGAATGATAAAATATACGATTAATGTTCATTTATCACTATTGTAATATACATATTTCATTTTTTAAATAGTATTATGATAGTTTGTTATACACATAAATATGTAAGTAGGAATATATCAAATACAAAAAATAATTAAAAAAAAGGATTTATTTTCACATTAACTACGAATATTGCTCTAAAAAAGTAATTTAATTTAAATGTATTCAATTGCACATGTATTCATTAATATGTATGCACAAAAAGAATTCATACGAATACACATGTTTGCATATAAACGTAAAAAATATAAGCAAAAGAGCGAACATACATCTGTTAGAGCAATATATAGTTTTGACCATAATTTTTGTTCCACGCTCAGCTCTGTTCAAGCGAAAATGTTAAAATTTCTCCTGCCGAGCTGCCAGTGGTGAAACACTTCCATCTCGACCAAGTTAGCGAAAAATATTTTTACGTTCTTCGCGCCGTGAACCTTCTCTATGATAGACGTTCTCTGTATATGTGTAACGATATACGATGCAGATGTAGAGACTGTGAAGATGTCGTTGCATCATACATATTTATGTATGTGCTACCACTTTTTCGATGGCTTATATTTCCAAAAATATCCTGTGAAATCGGCAAGGTCGTAGGTTGAATAGTTTTTGGATGGCAGCGTTCCAAATAGCGACCGCTCGCAGGTACAAACATATACAAGTGAAACTTGAAACGTGTTTTTCTCGAAACGCCATTTTTCGAAATTGCTGACATCATAACTCAAGGAGAAATGAACCGAGTGACTGAATATTGTTGAATACATTTACTATACAATGACCAACGATCTTTTTGATTGGTTCAAAATTGTCAATTTGGCATTAAAAAAAACGACAATTTTTTACTTAAAAAAAAAAAAAGATTTTTTTTTCAAAATTACGCCATTTTGTTAATTTTTGATATTTTTCAAAGATCGTAGGTCATTGTATAGGAAACATCTTTAAGTTAAAAATCTTTCTACATTTTTTTGTTTTATTTACTCATTCGGCTGGAAACATGTCAGCAGTTGGGGCACTTTTTTTGGCACCTCCGAAGACAGCACATAACTCAGCTATTTTTCAATATTTTTGTAAAAAAAACATTAAATTGAATACTATCTTTTAAAAAAATTCACGAATCGCCTAATTTTTCATGCGTTACACTGGTATAGCCCCTTAAGGGATCGTCTCTGTATGACTCTCCGAAAAATCATTGAATTTTTACTATTTTTATGACACTTTTTTGTAGAAAAAAATAGTAAGATTTCAAAAAACAAAAATAAAAGCTTCCATGGCGCGATAGCGAATCACGTTAAAAACGTTCACTTCAAATTGGAACTAGATATCTTCAAAACACTTCCTTTGAAAGTGGAAACCGTTTTGAAAAACACCGTTCTGGGAAAACCCCGCTTATAGGTTAGAGTCGCTATGTTTTCCTCTCTGTTCCCTTTCTACAAGAAACGCTGTAGCGACCGTAATAATTTGAATTTCGATTTCAAAATTTGAAAGAATGTTTAGTATAGTGCAAAGTATCAGATAATGCAACAAACAAAAAACCTATTTCTCGAAAATTTCACTCTGCGACGATCTTTTAAGTGATTTTCGAAGTCAATAAAATATATAGATTTCCAATTTACCTATTTCATTATATTGCTATCACGATAAATGATATCCTTGACAACAGGGAGCGAGCGGAGCTGCGGTTTTAAACTAGTAGCTGATAAATTTGATTTTTTTATTAATCTTATTGTAATAAATGTGTAAATTACAATGTTGTTAGTTGATACGTAGCGTTTAATATTACGAATTACGTAAGTATTTTGAAAATGAAACTAAAAATTTTGAATTTTAAACCTTTTAAATTCGATTTAATTCGGTAGTATTCACTGCACTATATTCTTCGTTAATCTACATATCTCTAGTTAGTGCAAAGATATACGATGGTTTTGCCATACGTTAGATTACAATAGATTGCCCATGGAAAAAATATGGATTTTCAAAATGCGAATTGTTTAAAAACTCAATAAAGATTTTATCAACCTTACCACTGGTGGGGGGAATAAATAAGTCTTATGTCGAGTGAGAAATCTTTCATTCTAATTTTATTTTTGAATTTGTAAAGCTTATATGCTATTTTTGAGTTCTTAGTTATCTAATTAAATATATGTGTATGTACGGCACACCACATGGGGTTGTTTTCAAGTGCACATGTGCATTTGTAATCAATTGCACAAACCTAAGTAAATATGTTTATTATATTTCTTGAGTGCATGCGCATTACATATTAATGCAAACGTACCTCATATATGTATGTATGTTGCATATAAATGCATATATTTTTATGTGTTTATTTATGTATGTTTTGTATTGTCTCTGCCTTATCTAATTTACTATGTGAACTGTATAATTTATTACAATAGATTTAAATATAATGTTGTTGTCCGTCCTTTGGTAGCAACGAACATGTTCAATTTTGAACATTCTCCCGGGCGACAAAAGTAACTACAATTTGTGATCGTGTCATGTTCGTCAATTAAGTGACGTTCACGATGACTATGCGCTTTTTTATGTTGAATTAATGATAGCTTGCTCATAACTACAAATATAAAATGGACATGGGTTTGATACTTAGTAAGTATTTATAGACAAAGCGGTAGCTAAACGAATGAGAAAATTAAAGTTTTCATTCAAACGGTTTGATTTCAGAATATTTTCAGTGGTCTTTACCGTTGTATATTATTTTCAACCGAATATTATGTGGTGACAGGCCGGGTATTCATATGTATTCATGTATCTATAGAATTTCAATTTTCAGCAGCAACAGTATCGAATAATTTAAAAGACATCAACGCCTGGTAACGACTTTTGCTTCTGCTTTCAAAACCAATATACTCGGTTCAGGAGTTTAGGGATTTTTCGCGGACAAAAAATGTTATGTGCTCGCAGAACTTCCAAACCACGGCACGGAAATACATGCCAATTTAGCCCAGTTATTCATTTATTCCTGGAGAAGGTACTCATGGAGGCCTGTTTTGCAAAATCACCGTTAATTTTGCAATATTATATACACAGTTTTTCAGTTAATTGTTTGCAAAATGAAAAAAATAGTGTGTGCGTTCACTTTAAATAGCGAAGGCTAATTGTACGAAAAGTACAAGTTTTTATACTCCTGCAAAATGTTGGTAAAGAGTAAAACAGGTTTGTTGACCTAAAGGTTGTTTGTATAACATAAAACTAATCGAGATAGTTAAAAGGGTATCTATATATGTATGTATGTATGTATATAAATGATCAGGATGACGAAACGAATTAAGATTCGATTGACACCTGTGGTTATATCTGTTTTAAACTCCTATGGACAGTTTAAAAACAGATGAACTCGGAAGATAAAATCGTCTGCTCCCCATGACACAGTAGTGTTAAAATCTACTAAAAGCGCGAAAAAATCAATAACGAAAAACGACTGAGGCGGTAAATTTTACCACTGAAATGGTATGGAAGGGGTTTAAAGGTGTCGTAGTCAAAATTGGACGATGGGCGTGGCACAGCTCTCTTTTAGGTGAAATCGCATATGTATCTCGTGACTTGCTCGACCGATTTCATTCACATTCGCTATTTGACATTCCTACGTTAGTGTGAAAATGAGCGAAATCGGGCTACAATCACGAATACTTCCCATACATTACATTTTTAAATTTCATTTCATTCTTTCACTTTCCAGTATACAAACCAAGAATCAAATAATATGACGAAATAAAACTTTGCACGAACAGTGCCTTTCAAATATATCATCTTATCACAAAATTTTGTCCATTGCGGACCAAAACTATTGAAGCCCACAGGTACCGAATATGGTTCATATATTCTAGCGTCTATATAGTTTTACCGAAAACATTGGTCAATGAGCTTACAACTGGTTGAATCGGGTTAATACTTCCTTAGTCCCCATATACCTAACATAAATATTTTTAAACTTCCTGGTGACTTTAAACCACATATATCGGCCTATATAAAATTGAGAGGGTGTTTATTCTAATAACAGTGCATCTTTGCCCTTAGAATTGATAAAATCTGGTGAAAACTTGCCATCGATCCCATATAACTAACAAGCCTAATGTACCTGTAGGTGTTACCCCGGCTTTAATCCTTGCAATTACAATTACAAGCCAACAAAATGTCTGGACGTGCAAAAAACCTAATTGAAAAGGAAGAGAGCATTGTAATCATATTTATGAAGTGTAATCCATGACTGACAGAAAGCCAAATTTCAAAAGACATGAGTAGAATTTTAATACCAATGTCCAGATACAGTACGAAAAATTGTGAAAAGTACTGGATTTCACGGCAGAGTGAAAAAAGCTCTTCATATCGAGAGTAAATCGACTTAAGAGCCAAAATGTCAGTTTATAGAATCGATTATCTTGGTGTTTTAAAAACGAATTTAAAAGAAAGTAAAGGCAAGCAGGGGCTAGGTAACCGATTTATTTATCAACAAGACAACGACCCAAAGCACAACAGCAGAAATTGTGAAGCTTTAGTTGTTGTATAATACTCCAAAAAAATATCGCACACTCCCGGAATCACGTAATTTCAACCCAATTGAACACTTATGAGACCTACGATGGAGAAAAATTATGAAGCGTCGCATTAAAAGCGAGGAAATGTTTATGGACGTATTTCCCACCAGTTATTGATTAGATGTACATATATGTAGTTTTTAACCTTTAGTATTTTATTCTCATATTCTTGAAGTGAACGCAAATGTGAATGACCTTTTAACTTTTATGTGAAACAATTTTGATTTTAAGTATCTTATTCGTACCTAATTTTATATAGCAGTTATTATACCCTGAACAGGGTATATTAAGCTTGTCACGAAGTTTGTAACACCCAGAAGGAAGCGTCGGAGACCCTATAAAGTATATATATAAATGATCAGTATGTTGAGCTGAGTCGATTTAGCCATGTCCGTCTGTCCGTCCGTCTGTCTGTTTATATACGAACTAGTCCCTCAGTTTTTAAGATTTCTCTTTGAAATTTTGCAAACGTCATTTTCTCGTCAAGAAGCTGCTCATTTGTCGGAACGGCCGATATCGGACCACTATAACATATAGCTGCCATATAAACTGAACGATCGGAATCAAGTTCTTGTATGGAAAACTTTCACATTTGACAATGTATCTTCACCAAATTTGGTATAGATTATTTTCTAAAGCAACAATGTAATCTTCGAAGAAATTGGTCAGATTGGTTAACTATAGCATATAGCTACCAAACAAACTGAACGATCGGAATCAAGTTCTTGTATGGAAAACTTTCACATTTGACAATGTATCTTCACCAAATTTGGTATAGATTATTTTCTAAGGCAACAATGTAATCTCCGAAGAAATTGGTCAGAGCGGTTCACTATAACATATAGCTACCATACAAACTGAACGATCGGAATCAAGTTCTTGTATGGAAAACTTTCACATTTGACAATGTATCTTCACCAAATTTGGTATAGATTATTTTCTAAGGCAACAATGTAATCTCCGAAGAAATTGTTCAGATCGGTTAACTATAGCATATAGCTATCATACAAACTGAACTATCGGAATCAAGTTCTTGTATGGAAAACTTTCACATTTGACAACGTATCTTCGCGAAATTTGGTATGAGTTATTGTTTGTAAAAATAATGTAATATCTGAAGGAATTGTTCAGATAGGCTTACTATAGCATATAGCTGCCATACAAACTGAATGATCGGAATCAAATGCTGGTATGGAAAACTTTTGCATTTGACAAGATATATTTACGAAAATTGGTATAAATTATTTTCTAAGGCACCAATGTAATCTGTGAAGGGTATATTAGCTTCGGTGCCGAAGTTAACGTTTTTTCTTGTTTTTTAATCATTTAAATAAAATAGTTAAATAAAAATTTTAATCGTCTCTTTTTATCGGTTTTTGATAGTACATAGAAATAATAAATGGCATTTGCCACTGTATAGTAATTTTTGTTGACATAACCACGACGCATTGGCATTCATAACAAACCAAACAGAACACGCAACATTAAAAACAGCGCAATAGCTACAGTGTTTAATCATAATTTATTATGAGTGCATGATATCCTCGACAACAACGTCCTAACTTCAACGCGAGCTGCGGGTTTAGACCTAATAATATACAAGGAGCGTTCCAAAGAAAACAGGACTTAAAAAAAACAGAGAAATGGTTTTTTCTGTAAAACCAATTTATTTTATTCAAAATAGTCTCTTTCTGTTTCAATACAGCTTTTGCACGGTCCAAAAGCATTTCGAACGAGTGTTTAGCTTGTTGGCCGGTATGGCCGCCAGTATGCCGATGGAAGCCTTTTGAATGGCCTCTACGTCTGCATAATAATAAAATGTGATTTTTGGTGAAATAATCGGTCACAAGCGTCGATCGATGAGATGGCGCGTTATCGTGCAACAAACGCCAACTTTCATCTTCGCGATATTCGGGCCGAACACGTCGAACACGGCGCACCCAACTCTACAAAACTCCAAGGTAGAATACCGCATTAACGTTTTGGCCGGGTGTACAGTGGTGGATTTACACTAGGGGCAGTCGGGGCTAGTGCCCAGGGCGGCAAATTTTCTAGGGCGGCAAAATTTGGAAAGTAGAAAAAAAGTGAGCTGTCAGTTGACAGCTGGCAGATGTGAAACATCGAAATTATTTTATAAAAGTAATAGCAGAGAACGTATATTTATAGAGAAGGTTCACGATGTCTAAAATTTAGGGATATTTCAGTTTTGAGATATTTACTGTTTTGGATGAGCGTGTTTCACCACTTAACATCAGGGGCAGAAAAACAACAGAACTGAGCATTTTCAGTGTTAAATGAGAAAAATTATGCTATTTCTGATGTTAAGGAATGCACGCTTATAGATTCGCATATCTACAATGCGCCAAAGACTCTGCATATAATTTATTTACATACATTTGTATGTATGTATTTTTTCTATATACATATGTATGTATTCTATATCAAAGCACACAAGTATGTACATTCAAATTGAACTATTTCATGATGAATTCCATAAAATCTTTCTGAATATATAACAGTCATGTTTATGTTGTTATCTAAATATTTAATTAATGTAGGTTTGATAAGATATCTATGTATGTACATATTTATTTGCAGGCCTTTAAAATTTAAAGGCCAAGCGGTCGCACATATTAACGTATGTATCAGGAATAATGGGATGCCCAACTCTCCTGTCACTGGAAATGTGAGAGCCGCTCACCTACCGAACTTTGACAGTTGACTGGATTGGGTAGGTT